>NC_074712.1:32166317-32471317 GCF_947242115.1 Biomphalaria glabrata | reverse complement strand
ATCTTGTTGATGGGGAAGGGGGATCGGTGAAGTGACACTCCTGGCCTCTAGTTAAAATCCTTCCTGCTGGTCAAGGGCACAAGGTCAACCCTAACTCACTGAGGCGCACACGACCCCAACCTCTATCAAACTTTAGATATGGGAAAATATGTAGGTCACTGGCAGGTCCTTAGCCTTGAACACAAACTTTGGACGTTATAACGGTAATAGGAAATGTCATGTTTATCATTTTGAATCTGTCCCCCACGCGTACCATGGTGTCTTCGTCTGTTTCGTAATGGTCATAAGACTTGCGCCTCGTTCTGCATGTCTAAACAAACTTCTGCCTGGGAACGATCCAAGCAGATGTAAATTTTTATATCCCTATTATCGATGGGTCGTATCTCAAGAAGCTCGGGTTAGAAGCGAGGCCGAAGGCCAAGCACACTGAGAAAAACTCTCTCATATTCATTCTCTGTACATCAGCCGTTTAGGTATCCGACATAAAAAATGGCCCATTGAGGAATGGTGAGTGAATAGTAACATCTTTTGTTGGGGCTTTCTTCCGTCCCCGCCAGTGCAATGGACTCGGTCCTTGGGTACCGCAAACGGGGGTTCTCTTTTGCTTCCCTATTTGCTTAAATCGTCTCTTCTAACGATCGTTTCCACTCGAGCGCCACCTTGAAGCTACCACTACGACAAGCCGCTCACTACAAGGGTCAAATGGGAGCTGGTTGGACTAACAGCTGTCAGGATGATGGTATTCCGAATGAAATGTTCAAGGTTCAGCAAAGTTTGCTTTCTTTTCAACATAGACTCTACTCGCTCTTTTTCAATTTACAATACAAACTTTATGGGATTAAAACAAAAAGCAAGACAAACATAAAAAATACTTTAAAAAAAAAAGGCTTATATTAAGTCTATTGTATCAATTATTTTTTACATATGATTTTTTATCAGTCATGTAGGTTACTATTGACAAATCTGTGCGATTATAAACATTTTTTACAATTCTTTTTGTTTAGCTTTTGGCTTTCTCGGTGTGTTATGATCATATCACTTGTCTGGACCAGCTTTGAAAAGGGGAGGAAAGAAGGGGTTATCTTGGTGAATGTTTACATGATTATTTTTAAATGCATAAAAAAAATGTTCACCCACGGCTCGATTATTCAAGGGGACTAATTCAACTTATACCACCACCTGTCAATTACGATTTCTTTTTCTTGTTCAAGATACCAAAACAGAATAATTAATTACCAATAGTTAATTAAGTAATTGTTTTTTCTTTAAATTGATTCTTATGTCGTCAGGTAAAAGAAATATTTGTGCAAAATTTCAGCTTGATCCTAGATTGGGTGTGGGAGAAATAACGTGTACAGCCTTTTAACCAGACAGACAGACAGACAGACAGACGGAGTGAGTTGATATAAGCTTGCAAAAAAAAAAAATAATTACAAAAATTATGAACCCAAAAAAAAATTACGCATATATTAAAAAAAAAAACAACAAGGTTACAAAGACAGTTTGTGTGGAAACACAAACTCAAAATCGTCCCCCCAAGTGGTCCACCCAGGCAGGCAAAAAGGCAGGTATCAATATCTTCAGAAAGAACATCAGAATTAAATTCTATCAAAAACAAATGACAGAGAAGAATGGAGCAAGAAGGTTGACAGATCTTGTGTGGTGCCCCAGCGATCCAAAGGATAGGTGAAAGTGAATGTGAAGTTTAATGTGAATTTGGCCTAACTGATGTCTTATAATGAATATCTAATTGATCTTATTGTTTTGTAAAGGGTCAATCTCTTATTCAAATCCTAAAAAAAAAAAAAAGAAAAAAAATTCCGTAAAAAAAAATATTCCATGTACATATTAAGGCGCTGTAGTTCACGCAATAATATGAAAAACTAATTGTTAATTGTTGTTTTAAATTATGTCCAACTTATATACATATTAAATATATTTGTTTTCTTTTTTTAAAAAAGTAAACATTATTTTTGGGTAAATGTGTATTCAGTAGAACAGAACATAGCAATACAAATGTAAAAAAAAAATATTTTTTTTGACAAAAAAACTAAAATCATTTGCATAAATGTGTTACAAATATGGCAAATTTTCATCCCCACTACTAAAGAGCCTCCCGTGTTTGTTACTATTAATAGTGGATAGCTGTAAAAGTGGTGTATTTTTATGAAAAAAACTGCTTGCATAAGTGATTTAAAAAATTAAAATTTTCGCTTTTAGAAAAGAAAAAAGTAGCCGTTGCATCAGATCTTTGAACGGACAAAAATATTTCGATGTTGGATTTTCACTATCTGATCTAGTTTACGGGACGGACGGACGGATAGACGGACGGACAGACATTTCACACAAAACTATTAGCGTCTTTTCCTTTTTCGGGGGCCGATAAAATTTAAAAAAAAAAATGTCATTTATTCAAGAAATCCTTATTTATAGAATACGAAACTTAACTAGAGTGACTACATAAATGTTTGTTGATATTCAGTGTAAAAATAATCTCTATATTTGTAACATTACAATGTTGCTTTTTAATTTTTTTTGAAGTACGACTGTCACCCTTGGTAATCATGGTGACATATATGTTTCATGTCATGCCCAGGAATGCCCCTTATGCCACTGTAGGCCTATATCCTTTCGTTGTATTGTCGAGCCCTTCTAAGATACCTTAACGATTACGTCATTCTGACATGCCACATATGCCCCTCTTGATATGCCTGTCAAGGAACTCTGATGTGCCCAACTGTTTCAGAAGACAATTCTATTTCTAAACACTCCTATGCCTTCGTGACGTCTCAGTAAACAGTTGCCCTCAAGTCTGAAATATTAAATTTCTTTTTGGCTATTGCCCCGGCAGCAGACGATCTTCACGAACAGGAATAAAAAAAAAAGAAACAAAACAAAAACGAATTCATAATGAGGCTGACTAGAGGTCACTCCGTGGTGTCCCTCCAGGCTAATGCTGTTGTCACGTCGAACCCGCTGAAGCCGACAAGAGGGAGGGGGTGTGTAACACCACGAGACTGACGCCTGTCATCCGGCTGGGCCACGCCATTATTCTCCTCATTGTGAAGTGGCTAAAGACAAAAAACAAGGCTAAAAGGGGCGGAGCTGATTAGCCATAACACCGATCGATAGACCGCGCCCTGATTGGGTGATCGTTAACCGCGAGTGATAGAGAAGAGGAACGGGAAAAATAAGACAAGAGTGGAAAGGGGGGGGGGGTGAACATCAAACGTCGCTTGTTATTGGAACGTGTTATTGGAAATTTCACCCAAATTTGTCGTAGCCACTTCGGGGTTGGAGTTATTTCCCCCCAAAGGTATTAATTCAATAGAAATCAGTTGTAGTGGGCTCTGGGAGAGCTAATGGTGCTTCTGGTACGACTTAAGACGCGGTTCAGTAAGTCTTGAGTGAAATTTTCATATCATTTATTGATACACTAAATTCAATCTATTCTCGAGGCAGAGACTAACGTGTCTAGGTCCAAACCACTTAACAAGAGTGGACATTCTGTTTCAAGTTAGTCTTTCTCCACACTATTAAATATAATGACGGATATTTGAGTAGGTGTAACATCTAAAGAAATTTGGTGAAGTAGCTGGTACAGTAAGAAACTAATTATAATCTGATGAAATTGAGCTTTTTAGTTTTGGTTTAATATTTTGAATCTGCTATGTGACACTGAGCTAGAGACTTTATTTTTTTAATCCGTGTCAAATGTATTCAATAAAAATATAACTTATTGTCTGTGTGGAGACTTCGAGAAGTTACAAGAAAACACAATGAGTCTGAGAGACATGCGCCTTTTAGCAGCGGCATACCCTGGAGCATTCGCCGCTGTGTCTTCCATGGCCGCAGTTAACTATCACCACGGTTACCCTTTGGGGTTCCCGACATTTCCCTACCAGAGTGCCGCGGACCAAATCGCCGCCCTCGACTGCTCCATGAGACACCATCACAGAATGATGCAGGAGGAGTCCTCTGGGAGAGGTCAGGTCACGTCTTCCAGTGTCGGCCCTGGAGGTTCCCACGGAAATAGTCTTATGGAGAATTTAATGCTGGAGAGAAAAAGCCCCCAGAGGGTCTCGCCAAATGTGGACATGGGCGCCTTTTCTTTCTTGGAGGCGTCAGACAATAGCAAACTGGCTGATGCCCTGAGCTCTGCAGGTAATGCCGTTGTTTATAGCTCATGATTTATTGCAGAAGTTGTCAATAGATTGTACTGAATCTAAGTAGTATTTCATTTATCTAAGATATTTCATATTGATTCATATTGCAAGCTTCATTTTGATGAATTAAATGAACTAACATAAGTATGAATTATAATTCATTTGTTAATCAAGATATAAGATTGGGGCCTATTCTTGTTTCATTAAACACATTTAGTTTTTAACTATTCAAGAAAAGTGGATTACAGAAATGTTAAGATTCAAAATTCAATTATAAAATAAACCCTGTGCAATCTGTAGAGGGATGAAAATATAGGTTTGAAAATTAAAAGTATAATTAGTAAAAGTGAAATAATTAGAAGTAAAATAAGCAATGTTGAGAAATAAATTAATTATAATTAATTTAAATATGTGAGCATTTAAATCTTTGTGATAATATAGCTTTTACTTGTTATCAACGTTTTTTTTATTCTTTAAAATACCTGATAAGTCTTTATGTATTAATTAAAATTGTGGATTTGACCCTACTCATTAATTTGTCCGATTTACACACTGTCAAAACAACCTTCCACCCATTTTAAAACTATATTTTAAAAATATATTATTATAGATTTTTATATCTTTTGTTGTAGTCAATAGAATTAACAAACAGCCTCTCACACTGAGACAATATTTACTCAAATGCTAGAGTTTCTAAGAACAATTTAATAGAATGACACTTTGGGACACATAGTCGAACTTAAGGAATTTTTTTTTACGCTTATAAACCTTTTGTACAATGCCTAATATTAATTAATCGTGGCTGAATTTAAGTGGACTGGTGTTTCGAAAATGGCTCTAACCATATTCCTAAAAATGTAACAGTTATGTATATTTTTGTGAAAAAACAATGCAAACTCTGGTTTGACCCATATAATACAATCATCTTAAAATATAATAATCATCTTAAAATTAAATTTGGCTTATGTTGTTTTTTTTTTAAACGACTTTATCGGGGATTCCCGAACTCGACTTGATTGTTTTTGTGACCTAAGCAAAAAGCTGAAGAAATAAATAGACGAGCATGAACATTTAGCGCAACGTGTTAACATAGGGCATAGACCATAGGGCATAGACCATAGGGCATAGACCAGAGGGCGTAGACCATCATCAACTTCATAAAGCAGAAAGTGATTTTCAAAACTATATTGATTAATTTTTTTACTTATCTTTTTTTTATATACTATAGAAAACTAAAAAAAAAAAAAAAAAACAAATTGTCGCACAAGTCACTCACACAAGTCACTCACACAAGTCACTCACACAAGTCACTCACACAGATCACTCACACAAGTCACTCACACAAGTCACTCACACAAGTCACTCACACAAGTCACTCACACAAGTCACTCACACAGATCACTCACACAAGTCACTCACACAGGTCACTCACACAAGTCACTCACACAAGTCACTCACACAAGTCACTCACACAGATCACTCACACAAGTCACTCACACAAGTCACTCACACAGGTCACTCACACAGGTCACTCACACAGGTCACTCACACAAGTCACTCACACAAGTCACTCACACAAGTCACTCACACAAGTCACTCACACAAGTCACAAATCCAAATATAAGAAATCACTCAATGTCAAACGTAGAAATGTCAAGAACAGTCAGAAATGATTCACATCAAAATTAAATATTCAAAGAAAAATTAAAACATTCTAAATGCTAAACAAAATAATTTGAATTTATCATCAATAACTTTTTTTAAAAATATAAATAAAACTTCATGGAAAATATTTAATGTAGTATGCATACTGCTAGGATAATAAAATGTATGACTTATACATACACTGCAACTTAATCTATCAATAGACAAGGTTTGAAGAAAGAGGTTTGACCAAAAAAAATAATTTTTTTTTTGTTTTAAACTAAAACCTTTGTCTTCTAAAGTAGAAGTTTGAAATGTCACACTAAAGATAAACCTCCGACACCAAAATTGAAGTAGGCCTAGTTGAAGAAATGAAACAAATAGACGAAATGTTTACGTACAAATAGACAAATGCTTTTGAGTGTGAAAAGAATGAAAGAAACTGAAGAAAAAGAATAAATTTTATA
The DNA here is from genome assembly GCF_947242115.1 of Biomphalaria glabrata. Lineage (NCBI taxonomy): Eukaryota > Metazoa > Mollusca > Gastropoda > Planorbidae > Biomphalaria > Biomphalaria glabrata. Next base: position 32,465,040 of record NC_074712.1, on the reverse strand, counting down.
TTTTGATAAGCTTTTTATATTATGATTTCATCCCCCCCCCCCTCTTTTTTTGTTTGTTTTCTCTTTTCTCTTTTTTTTTGTTGTTTTTCATGAGTGTAGATTTAATTCCAGTAAAAACAATTGAACAATTAAATGAATGTTGTATGTTCCCTTTCAATTCCTACATCACACATTCAACGTAGTCTGATTGAAAATGTGAATCATTTAGGCCTGGAGAACTTGTGTTGATCCGATCGAGAGGAAATGTTCAAACTTGTGGTGATTGACAACAAATTGTATTTTAATTTCAGAAAGGTCACTTTCATTAATTATTCAGTTACAGTAAAAATAATTTTAAAAGGTTAAAAAAAAAAATCGGCTGCCAGTTTTATTGTTCATTCATTTAGAAGTTATCTATACATCTGGATCTATAAACTTAGATTTGACCATCTATTGAATGACTGGTTTGTTAATTGGTCTTGCAAAGAACGCGAAAGTTGTGGGCTCGATTTCCAAACTGACCATTTTTTTTTGTCTTTATTTTTTTTAATGTCATATATCAGTGATTCCCAACCTAATTCGACTTGCGGTCCATTATAATTACTGACACTCGTGTCGCGGGCCATATGAACAAAAAGGTAAAAAAAAAAAAATGAAATGAAATTTACCTGAATTTGTAACTAATTGATTAGAAACCCGTGGATCTAGTATTTACATTAAGGAATTGGATATCTGAAGCGATTTTTTTCACGCGTCAGAAAATGTCTTAATTTCTCTACTTAAAATAGAGCAACATTGTAGCTAGCTGTACTACCGACTCATCTTCTTGTCGCTTTTTGGTAAATATTCCTATCGATCCTCCAATCTGTAGGCGTAGTTTAACAATCTTTTATTCGCGGCTCAAACCAAGAATGTCGTCATGTTTGTTTCATAATGACGTTTATATGTTGTTGTTTTTTTTAAACAGCCACACTTTCTTTACACATCAAACATGTTGGCTTATGATCAGCTCCACAAAAAAGTTAAGATCCGTTTTCTTTTTCTGGTAGATTCTCATTTCATAAACACACTATTGTTAAAGGTCATGGTACCAATCAATTAAAGAAAAATTGAGGGCCCTAACGTAGGTAAAGATACATAAGTCAACTTTTTTCTTTTTTTGGAGGGGGGAGGGGTGTGTCTACTTTTCGAGTCAACTTTTCGGCGGGCGGATGGAACAATGTCATCTGGCCCGCGGGTCGTATTTTGGGCATCACTGTCATATATAAGTGTTTAGTTTACTCTTTTATTTGAACATGAAACTTGACATAGATCAAACATAGATATATGTTCTTATTTTTCATTACTAAGTGACACATCCTTACCGAAAGGGCAGGCACAACCGGTGGGTAAATGATTGGAGTAATTTATAAAGCTAAATGTGAAAGTTATTTTGTTTTGTTTATTGTTTTGTTTATTGCGTAGATCAGGACTGGATGACTTTTCTCCTGGAGATCAGAACACAGGGAATCGCTTAGCGGCACCGGCTGACTTGAACGGCTTTCTTTCTTGTCACAGTACACAGGGCCTCAACATTCAGGGCCTCAACATTCAGGGCCTCAACATTCAAGATTTTTAACTGTTGAGGCCCTGTGCACACACACACACAAATGATGGACTGGCGTTTCTGGTTAGAATAAATGAAGCGCAATGGTCCTAACGATTCCTATGAACTCTTGATGGGCAGTGAATCCCAACTGACGACATAATGATGAATAAGTACCATTGGACTCGATGATTTCTTGAGGTTGATGCGGCCACTGACATGTGTGTCAGAAAGTTCTTTTGATTCTGTCTGACAAAAGGATTGGGACCACTGCTTTATACCCATACTTTACAGTAATACAACAAACAAATGAACAGATATTTTTGTAATACATAAAATATTTGAGAACATCGTCATTTTAATTTCTAGCATGAAATACAGCTTTCTTTAAACCAAGTCGTTAGAGTTTTAAAATGCGTGTTTTCATAAAACGTTGCTTTATTGCAGTCAACAAATACTTGCAAATACTAAGCACAAATTAACAGACTTTTACTTACATTTCTAATTTGATCATTGGCTGATCATGTTGTTTTTTTTATTAATAAAGGACAATTAATACTGAAAACAAAAAATCTTAAAATCAGTTACAAAAAAAAAAAAAGGTTACCCCAAAATTATGTAAGGATGGCTAATTATGGACCAGTAATAAATAAAAAACGAAAGGAAGTAACATTTTGCGGTATTAAAATTTGTATTAACAATTTCTATTTAAAAAAATATGTACTGCAAGCAATTTTGGAAGTTGCCTAAAAAATGATTAAGACTGGTAATAGAAAGCTCAATGTTTTTCTCTATTTTCCACAATTACGAATTTATTAAAACCGTTTCTTAGTGAGCCTATAATAAGGAAGATAAACATTGTACACAAATTCATGCTCATCCGTTCGGCGGTTCCAGAGATTTCATGATGAGTCAATCAGTCATCAATCAATGAGTCCGTCAATGATTCACTTTAACTGTCACATGACTTTTAGTCTGTTGACCCGTTGTGGCACCACACATGATTTGTCGACTGTCTTACTATTTTGCCATTCCCAGCGTTGTTTCGTGTAGAAATAGATAGGCATGCTATTTACGCAATAGTTTTTTTTTTGTTCAGATGGGTGGGTATCTAAGATATTTGTTTGTACAACTTCTCTTTAGTGGGGTAGACTTTAGATGCACTCTTCACTTCCCAGGTGTCTTGGACGACTCCAAAGACTCCAATGGCAACAAGAGAAGGCGGACCAGAACTAACTTCACTGGCTGGCAACTGGAAGAACTTGAGAAAGCGTTTCAGGACTCTCACTATCCTGATGTCTTCATGAGGGAGGCCCTGGCATTGAAGCTTGACCTGGTGGAAAGTCGAGTTCAGGTGAGTTGGCTCAGTTACTTAAGCGACATAGTTTGTACAATTATAAAATCTCAAATCGTACCGTTTAAAAATTAATTGTAAAAGTTGAAATCATTTTTATTGCAATTATACCGAGTTTTACCGTAAGATGCTACAAATGGCTCAACAGTTACGTTGATATGTTTAGATTCATTGTTTAGAAGTCATTATCTTTAATTGGAAAAAGGTAATTTAAAAAGTTACTCTAAATGATTTTTTTTTAAGAAAACAAATCTAAACCTATAAGTTATTTTTGAGAAACGGATTTAAATACTGAGAAAACATTAAAATTAGTTCACGCTCATGGATTTCCGTACAGCTTGTCTCTGGGTCCTATCTGTACTGTGGGGGTTAGAAGGGAATATTGGCCAGTAGATGTCCTTGCTGTCTTAATTGCTCGGCAAACAAATATCGAATTAAATCATTTCTAGTCTCGACATCGGGATTTGAACACGACCCACTTCAGGTGCAGTACAGACTATAGGTCTATATTGTTTTTTTTTTTGCCGCTAACTCTTTTATATCTAACAAAGCAGAAAAAAAAAGTTTGTCTTCAACATTGTTTCCCAGTGTTCTGAAATGACTGATAGAAGTATAAACTTAGAAAACAAATTTGATGAACACTATTTATAGTTACAGATCAAGGGAAGAGTAGACTCCCGTAACGTAAATAAAGACTATGTTTAAACCGGTTTGCAATGGAAAAGTCCGTAAGATTTCTCAGCTATAAAGACTTACGCGGATGATTACCACATTGAACTTAGCACTACGAACTTGTGCAGAATAAGTTCCTTTGCAATGAAAGTACAAGTTTTCAATAAGAAAAAGTTTTATTATATCTACATTTAATTCCTGATTGAAAATTAACACTTTTGGTTGGGTGGGAAGGGGGAGGGGGTGGGTTGAGAGTTTTGAACCTTCAAGATGCACAATCAGCGATTTACAAAAATGCTGAATGATTCCCTTGTCTTTTGTCTGTAAAGTAGAGATGTAGAGACACATCGCAGAGTAACATGTGTATACACGGTTCATCCAATCAAATGGCAACATGTTCTTCCAATCATCATTTCTCTTACATAATAATAATAAGGCTTGTCTTCGAGTCCGAAGATTAGTGAGGAATGCGTTTGTCCTCGGCAGCGGATTTTCTTCTGGTCTCAAATGTGTATCCCGCGGCCCTTGGTGAGTGACCTCCAGCTGTCTCGTTCTGAAGCTGCATGCAACCAGGTGCCCTCTTCTGTCCTCCAAGGAAAGTTGACGCCTAAGCTGGTCTTTGAAGCGTTTCCGTGGGGCGCCTCTGTTACGTCGACCACCTTTGAGCTCACCAAATAAAGACTGCCTTTGGCATACGTTCGTCTCCCATACGTGGCCTAACCTATGTCTCTTACATATTCAGTGGACATTCATTTAGTGATTCAAATATTTCTTAAAGCAGCATCTAATTGAATGCACATAGGGTAAATAAATCAATCTCTATACGTATGTGTATACAATAAATAAACTATAACATATAACTATATATCACACCTAGCCTGTGCTAATTTATCCAAACCAATGCAAAGTTATCCAATTCTATCCAAAATCAATGCAAACTTATCCAAACCTAGGCAAACAGTCATTTCAACTTAGTCCTCTTCACTCTTCCACTTGTTCAGAAGTTTGTTCGGACGAAACACGTGATCTGCCCACCCATTCCTTCCATTTCGCTCTTGCCATTCTTATTGTAATGATCGGCTATTCCTTCTTGTCTTCCCGTTGTACTTATGTTCACCTCTCTTCCTATTACCTGGTGCTGTTCCTTGCAGAAACATTTTGGCAGGTCCTGCAAGTCCTGGAGATCATCTGACATGTTACCTCAGTTTGCTTTTTTGTTTGCGCTGATTGTCTGTTCGTTCGTCTGTCTTTATGTGTCCCACGATTACATCTCGAAAACTAAAACGCTTTATAAAATATGATTTCATGAAAGTCTGTATCCCTTTTTAAATACAATAAGCAAACTTTTTGTTTGAATAAACATACACCATTTTTAAAAACAAGATTAAAAAGGCTTTTAGAGTAATACTACAGTCTAGCAACCACACGAGTATAATAGAAAGCAAAATAATAAAACTGTTTTTTTTTATTAGAAACACACACACAAATATAGGGGATAGTTATTTATCTATTTATGTACAAACATATATAACGTTTTTGTATTAAAAAATAAATGCAATGCTAAACAAGGTTAGAAAGACAGTTTGTGTGGAAACACAAACTCAAAATCGGCCCCCGAAGTGGTCCACCCAGGCAGGAAAAAAGGCAGGTTTCAATATTTTCAGAAGAATATTGGTATTAAATTCTATCAGAAGTGGTCAACCCAGGCAGGTAAAAGGGCAGGTTTCAATATTTTCAGAAGAATATTGGTATTAAATTCTATCAGAAGTGGTCAACCCAGGCAGGTAAAAGGGCAGGTTTCAATATTTTCAGAAAGAATATAATAATGAAATTCTATCAAAGGCAAATGACAGAGAAGAATGGAGAAAGAAGGTTGACAGATCCTGGTGGTGTCCCAAAGATCCAGCAGACCAAGGGATAGGTGAAAGTGAATTTGAAGTTAGATGTGAACCTGGCCTAACTGATGTCTTATAATGAGTATCTAATTGATTTAATTGTTTTGTAAAGGGCCAATCTCTTATTCAAAGCCTCAAGAATAAAACATTTCCGTAAAAAAAAAATTCTTTAGTTTCGTGTTCCATTGTCTTTTTCGCAATTTGCAGTTCACGCGATAATACGAAAAACTACTTATTAATTGTTGTTTTAAATTATATCCAACTTATTTGCATAGTAAAAAGATTTTTTTCTTTTTAAAAAAGTTAAATTTATTTTGTAGGCTATATGTAGTATTTAGTATGACAGGACTTACATAATTTAGCAATACAATTGTAAAAAATAATATTTTTTAAAATAAAATATCTAACACTATTTGCCTAAATGTGTCACAAGTGTGGTAAATTAAAGTGTCCCCTACTAAAAAGCTTCCAGTGTTTGTTACTATTAATAGTGAATAGTTGTAAAAATGGTGTAATTTTATGAAAAAACTGCTTGCATAATTGATTTAAAAAATTAGATTTTTCGCTTTCAGAAAAGAAAAGGGTAGCCGTTGCATCAGAACTTTGAATGATCTGAAATATCATGATGTCCGATTTTCATTTTCTCTTCTAGTTTCTGATATCTAAGCGGGACGGACTGACATACGGGCCACACAAGGCTCTTTCGGGGGCACTAATAAAAATGTGTTTAATGTCGCATCAATATGCAACACTGAGAAATTTGTAAAGATCAAGCTTGCATATTTTATTCAAAGGCTGTATACATATAATATCAGTATTAAAACATTTAAAATGCATTTCTTATCAATTCCAACCTCCATCACGTGAAGGCACTTATATATTTATTTGTGAGTCACGTCATCTGTGAGTACAATTGACTGAAGCTAGCCACCCAAGATTTATAGGCAAACTCTATTTAATATACGCGTGATGTATGAATTTGGTGGTCGGCACATTAAGTCTGATGACCCAATAACCAACATAGCCTCATTCAAATTAGTGAAGAACCAACAGAAATCCTTTCAAAAGAATTCCCAATTTTAATAAAGGAAATCAATAAACACAAGCTGGTAAGACTACACGGAGGCCCGGTGGCTGAGTGGTAAAGCGCTTAGCTTCTGAACCAGGGATCCCGGTTTCAAATCCTGGTGAAGACTTACCTTTACCTTTACCTTTACCTATCCCTTAGTCTGTTGGACCGTTGGGGCACCAGGCAAGATTTGTCGACCGTCTTTCTCCATTCCTCCCTTTTTTTTGCCTTGTTCAGAACCTCTCTCAATGGCAGGCCTGTCCATTCTTTAATGTTGAACCAGGGATCCCGGTTTCAAATCCTGGTGAAGACTAGGATTTTAAAATTCGGGATCTTTCAGCGCCTGAATCCAACCAGCTCAAATGGTTTACCTGACAATAAAGTAAAGGCGGTTGGTCGTTGTGCTGGCCACCCTCTCTAACCGTGGGCCACGGATGACCTTTACATCTTCTGCCCTATAGATCGCAAGGCCTGAAAGGGAACTTTACTTTTAGTAAGGCTGCATAATACAATTGAATTTCAATAAGAAATTCACAGAAATAATTCAATATGATGGAGCCCTAGTTTACAATTGTTTCTCTCAGTATCTGTACACATTTGCAATTGTCGACAGAGTTGAGCGATAGACTCTTCAAACTCCAGACCAGAAAGAAGCTCCCTTGCATGACCTAACCATAGCTTCATGAATATTTCCGCTATTCACTTTCACCTATCCCTTAGTCTGTTGAACCGTTGGAGCACCACACAAGATCTGTGGACATTCATTCTCTATTCCTCTCTGTCTTTTGCCTTGGATAGAACTTCTTTCAATTACAGGATTGTCCATTCTTTTATGTTGCTCTCCCATAGCTTTCTCTGTCTGACTCTTCTTCTTCCTTTTCCTGGTACTGTTCCCTGAAGGAAGGTCTTTGCAAGCCCCGAGGACCTTGTGATATGGCTATAGAGCTAAGTTTGCGTTTTTTTTTACAGTAGTTAGTAGGTCATCGTGGGGTCCAATACTTATATTAATCCTATTTCTAATCTCTTCATTTGTGATACCTGACATCTTTCTGTAGCATTGCTCGGATCCTTCTCTCGAGATCTGATATTTCGTAGTTTAAACAATTATTTCCCCTGAACCACATTTAACTACAGAGACCTACGTGCTAATCGGAAGAGAAACAACGTGTTGTTGATATCTATAACGTCAAAATATGAAATTGTGGCAGTATCTTTCTGTTACCTTGGTTTCAAATGTTTGAGAGAGCTATCTTCATACACAATTTTAATTTCTTTTACGTTTATAGAAAAAAAAATTTTATATTAAAAAATAATTTTCAAATTAGCAATGTGTTGTTAAAATTGCTTATAAAAATTGATTTTTTTCCTACTTCTGTCAGTCATTCGATTTTTATTATGATTAACTGTAATTGTAATTTTGTTTTAAATATTACTGTAACTTAATTATCTGCCCACTACTTTCAGATTGGCACATTTGTGCGTCTTTAATAATATTTTTTTTTCGTACCAAATCTAAATGCTGATCAGATGAAATTAGTGAACTTGAAGGGCCTACTAATGAAAAGAATAATGGAAATTGGATTTCGTTTAACAAACTTGATCCCAGATTTCTATGTATCAATACTTAGAAGAACATAGGGAAAAAAAGTCATTCAATATACATCTAAATCCTAATCATATGAATGCAATGTTTAGGATGGTCAACTGACGGACAGACCAATGTTGTTATATAATTTTGTTACATCCGTAACTGCTAAACAATGTTGATTATCTTCTTTATTGCATTTAGCGCGTCTATTATATAGCCTTCGCCAGTTATATTTATATGTTTCATTGAAAATGTATAGAGGTGTATTGTGATGTTCAATGATTCAAGTTTAATCTTTGACAGGGTCCGTTTTTAAGCACATGACATAAACGAGTTCAACTCAATCCAATGAACTGATATCTTCCTATCTATGCTTGTTTCTCAGGTCTGGTTCCAGAACCGCAGGGCCAAGTGGAGAAAAAAAGAGCACACAAAGAAAGGTCCTGGGAGGCCGGCCCACAACGCTCATCCTCAGACCTGCAGCGGGGACCCCATGGACGAAGAAGAGATAAGGAGGAGGGAACAAGAGAGGCTGGAGAAAAAGAGGAGAAAGCAAGAGGAGAGACTGAGGAAGTTAGAAGAAAAGAGAAAGAACATGAACGGTGTTCATTCTTCACTTTCACCGGACAAAAGTAATATGAGATTCCACGTGGACAACTTCCTGTCTCCTTCCTCCTCAACTTCCGGAAATGACGCAAGCTGTGACAGCTTCTCCGACCACATGGCTGACAAATCTGACCGCCATATGTCAGCTAGCTTTCCCATGTCTGTGTCCCTCCTGAGCACCCCTCCGAGAGCACATGAGAACCCCTCAAACACGAACAATGCCAAGTCCAGTGCTTTTAGTATAGACAGACTGCTGGAGGCTCCTAAAGTTCCCAGAGGACGAAGGCCCAATTCGAAATACCCATTGGTTCAAGCGTGCAAGTCTCTGGGCTCTCTCAGCCTTGGACTGCTGCCTTTCTTTCCCATCACACAGCCAATGGGCTTTCTAGTCAAGCAGGCAAACCACAGGGACAGCAATAGTCCAATGAGCCCACTCATGGGATCGCCAGAACGAGAGGCTCCCACCTCTGGCAGTAGCGACGACAGCTTCACCGAGAACCACTTGGACAAATCCAGAGAATCGCCGCACTCTCTCCTTAGCGACGACACTGGTATGGGCAGGCACGGCGAAGCGCTTTTACAAACAAAGCGAACAAACACTGACAGCGCCATTGATAAACTGAACGTCTTCAGAGATGACATACTAGAGATAAAAGCGCTACACGACCAACTCAAGCCCAACTCAGAGAAAACGACAGAGTGCAGCGAGGCGGAGAAAGTTATAAACCTGAGCATCGCCAGTGATCGAAATAACAATAGCAGCTCGGACAGGCGTGATGTCCGTGACTGGACCAGCCTCTTGGTCAGTGATGCTAGCAGAGATGACCTAGATGACGACGTGGACCTGGAAGTTTCTTAACAACACAAAGACTTGTAAATACACAGGACAGATATTAAAGTGAGCATATAAGACGTAGTTTTCAATTGTCTCTCAATAGTTTCTGTCTACTCTTTAAGTAGGATCTACATTTCGTGTTGCGCAGTAAACTGTTAGACTGGACTAGGACATTGTTTTACACAGCTATTTATTTGTTTATATATCTAGTCATTGCTTCATCTCTCTTATACAAGTATAATAATCAAATTTTCTGAAAAAAATACTTTGCGTAAATTCCTTTATCTATGGAGGTTTCTGCAAATCAGAGTTGTAGTCATGAATAATCATGTTTTTGAAGTAATGATTGGGATGACTTAGTATTCTTTATTGAGTATATTAAAACATGAATATACCTACAGACCTACAGCGTTTTTTTTCGTCTACATATATATATATATATATATATCTAAGTCTCTCAGGTGGGTTATTTGCTTAGATAGAGTATGATATTACGGTTCCGTATCCCCACCCTAAACAGTAACAAGCAGTGATGCCCAAACTACCACCCGCCGGCCAGATCCTGCCCGCGACGTGGTTCCCACCGCCAGCCAAAACATCGGCACAAAATGTAGAAAATAAAAAAAAAATAAAATGTATTTTCTGTATGTTAGGACACTTACATTTTCTTTGATAGATTTCATTGTAATGTATTGTCTTGTAATATTCATATTAATTTTTTTTCTATAAGAACACAAGGCGACAAGAATTGACAGTTGTTTTAGAGTCTTGGATGATTCCGCGGCTGTCTTGAGCTAGCTGTGTTCTTGACATCTCATGTGTGTAACACTTCACATCTTTTCTGCATCATTTTGGTTCGTGTACTTCTGACATCAACATGATTGGTGCCGTGTCGTGTCACATTTGCACGTTAATAAAATGGGAGAGTCGAAGAAACAAAAAGTGGATGTAGAAACTTCCAGGACAAGTGACAGACAGATCTTTTGTTGTTGTTGTTGGTGGTGGAACACAATAAGCCAACATGTTTGATCTGTAAAGAAAATGTGGCTTTTTTTAGGAAAATAATATAAAAGCATTCTAAAACAAACCATTACAAAGATATGGTGGCATTGTTGGTTTGAGCCGCTAGGAAAAGATCGCTAACTTACGTCTAGAGTTGAGCGATTGACGAACATATTGACCAAGAAGAAAAATGAGTCGGCCTTGATGGAGACAACAAAGCTGCTCAAATTTTAAGAACGAAGCTTAAAAAGTGCCTGCTAGCAGTGATGGAATAAAATAGTACTAAAAAAAGTTGAAGCTGTGCCGCCTTTCTGGCCTGACAGTTACAAAACGAGTGGACGATGTTGGTGAAAATCATCCATTCAAAACTCAATGACAGAGCAGCAGATTTTGAAATAATTACTATTGCCGCTGAGGAGTGACACCTACTGGAACTGATTGACTTACAAAGCCAGACTTCCCTGCTTGAGAAATTTCGAGCAATGCAGTCAATAGAATCGAGCAATACAGTCAATAGATTTCTACGCCGTGTTGTCTACATAAACCTTGCACATTTCCGTAAACAATGGCTGTGTAGGATCACAATGTTTACAAGCACTTAATTTAGTAGAAAAACTTTTTCAGTTATAAGACACCTGAAACCCTTGTTACGTAACTGGGTGTAAGTATGTCTACTGGAGCCACGGGATTGTAATAAGATTGTAATAAGACTATTTAAAATGGTTTATTCTCTATTTAATTTGTGTATCTTTTCGTTAATGTGGCCCGCGACACAAGTGTTTGAAATTAAAATGGCCCTCAGGCCGTATAAGGTTGGGCATCACTGGTATAAAGCAACCAAAAGGTAATAACATACCGAGCTACGAGCACCGAATAAATGTTATTCAACTAGACAGTTAGTAAATAAACGGCAATTGTTCAATATGAACACTATTAATGTTAACAGTAAGTGAACTGACATTAGTTAACAACCCAAGCGGAAGTTTATCAATTTAATGAACAGATAAAGTATTATGATAAAAATGATGAAGTCTTAATGGTATTTACAAAAGCAAGTACACATACACAAATTATTTACAAACCTACAACTTCCTACATCTCAACAACGATAGTTACGATACGGCTCCAAGGACGGAAAAGGCGACAATCTTTCCCATAGCCCAAGCCTAACACCCTGAAACGAAAAGAAAACCTAGACCTAGCGATGCCGCTACAACAAAGAACTTTTTGATAGCGACACCCGTACCGAAAGATCATCCTCCTTAATAAAACTATGTACTTAGGCCTACGTACCGTTACAACGGGTAAACAGAAAACTAGATAACCAGCCAACAACAGAAGGTCTCTCTCTCTCGCGGGAACTAAGGATGACGTAAACACACACATACACAATATTCTAGACCACAAAACGCACCTAAAAGAAACTACTTCCTAAAAAAAAAAAATCCTATACACTAAAACAAGATATTAAATAACGGCACCTTTTTGAAAAAAAATATTACTTTTCTTGTATTTTAACGTATATTATTAATTTTTAGTAGTTAAAAGTTAGGCAATCAACTACTGAGTATCGGCACCTAATCGCTGAGTACTGGCACCTTTGTTTTTTTAAAGCACTGAATATATATATATATTAAATAGATTATTTCTTAGACTATAAGATAGTCCCACAAATATGGTAACCCCCTCCCCCCCCCCCAAAAAAAAAACAAAAAACAACAAAACTTGTTAATTTTAGTAAGCTATATTTTACTATTATGCTTACCGTAGTTTAGAACACAAAACTCTAAAGATGAAGTAGTACAGTGGTATTTGTTCTAAATGAACAAGACACTGACGTAATAGTTGGATTAGATCGTCGTTTTCTGGCAGCGCATAGGAAGAAATGTAATTGTTTTAACAGATTATCTTCCAGATCAATGTACAGTAAAAGTTAATAAAGAAACTTATTAAAAGCAAAAATCGATTTTTTAGAACATGATTTAAGTTATATTTTCTCTGATAGCATTTTTATTAGCAAATCCTATTGAAGAATCTATTTCACATTAGAAATTCAAGATAGATTTACTTTTAGCTTTAACTCTTTCTCTCCTAACTAACGATACCAACGTTTATTCCAACAGAATGTGGTAAATAATTACGGAGATAAAGAGTTAATCAAATAAAATTTATTTATGTACTCAAACAGCATTTTGTTTTTTTGCTATCAGAATATGTTTTTTTTCATTAATGTCAGTTTTGTGATTAGAGAAATGAGAACGTCTGTGAAATACTGGTTAAGCTGAATTACACTACAGACCAAAACTCATGTGTAGAGTTTATTTTATTTTACTGCTGTTATGTCGTCTTTCATATGCTATTTCTAGGAAGTGTTTTACTTAACTCTTTCTCTCCGTAATTATTTTCCTCGTTCCGATAGAACTATTCCTTTTGCTCATTTGTATTTCACTATTCTTGTTATGATTAAACTTCAATAACATTTTTGTTTGATATCAGAAAATGTTAAATTTGGTGTCGAATTATAGGGGGATTTCATGCTCTTTTTTCACAACACAAATTTAAGTTTAAAAATCCAAAAATCAATTTAATTTAAAGGTATCAAATTAAAGTTGGCATCGTCAATTAGGAGAGTAAGAGTTAAGGGATTTCTTTTAATTTGTACTCTATAAACATCATAACAAAATGTTGGTATTATAATGTCAAGAACACCAAGTTTTATTTATCTTTTTTTTTAAATAGTGGCATACATTTATTTTAAACTAAACAATAATTGTATAGCTTTACTATATTAGTACTTCATAATTTCAAACTGCTAACATAATCTTCAGCTTTCCTGTCTCTTTTCATTGCTCAATTTCTCTTGTTAATTGAATGTTTCTTTCATTTTCTTTCGTTTATTCTCCGTTTCTCTTTTTTTCTGTATCTAATTTCTGTCTATCTTTTGTCTTCTGTTTTTTCTTTTGTTTTTTTTCTGTTTTTTTTTTGTGTCGGGGGGGGGGGTATTTTTTTTTCGTTCTTCCTTTTCCTTTTTTTTCTCTCTTTATTACCTCTTTTATTTTCTGTCTCTGTCTCTTTTGCTCTCTATTGTATTTCTCTCATTAATTTTATATTCTCTAATTATCAATGAGCTAAGTGTCACTGAACTGAAGAATAAGAAAAAGAATACCAAATGTTTAATAAAAGAGTTTAAAGTCTTCATAACTTTAAAAAACAAAGACATTTAAAAAATGTTTTTTTGTAGATATCAATAAACAAGTTTATATACCGATTGCCAATGAGCGCAATAAAATTAAAGTTAAAGGATATATAGCAGGACAGTTAGATAGATAGAAAGAGGTATTTAAATCTATACATTTTCTTGGAAAACACTAACCAATGTAGCCCCCCCCCGCCTCAAAAGAAGTTCATTATTTTCTATTATCTTATCCTATTAAATGGACTTCTGATGTAGTAGTTTAGGGTTAAAGTTTTTCTATATCTGTTACCAACAGCAAAACAAGTCATAAGTGGATGAACAGAGTCATGATATACCAATATATCAAGAGTTTCAAGACTAATTGTAAAGACCTACACTTCTAAACAAGTACCCATAGGCCTACATTTTAATTTTTTTCCCTTCATTTTTTACTAGCTGCAATATATGTTTACCATTTCCATTGCCATGTGTTAATGCAAACTATCCCATTAGACCTGTATCGATGGCATCTGCCCACACGCATTGGCGTGCATTGTTGCAGCGTGGCATTGGGCTGACATGTGACATAATCTTTAGGTCTGTGACATTTGTTGACCTGTTTGATAGTATAGCATATATAGTGAGAAATGTCAAACTCACTGGCTAAATACTAATGTGATCTTGACTGTTGTGTTGATTTATTGAATGTATATTCATGTTTGCATAGAACTCAGCTATTGTATACTATTCATTCTTCTTAATTCTATAATGGGTCACCTTGATATTGGCTACACTGACCACAATTATTATTATTTGTATCCTTATTATTATGTATTATTATGGAAATGATTTTTTTCCCATCATAAACCTTCAAGTATACACACACACACAGAGTTTCTGTCTGTTGTATAGTGTTTTAGCCATAAGTTTACTTTTTGAAGCGAAGAAAGGACTCCAAGGACGTAATCATCTTTTTTTTTTTTTTTGAAGTAACGTCTGTATTTTGTAAGATAAGATAAGAAAACTATTACAACAGAATAAAATGTGAACTTACGAATCACGCATATTTGTGTGTGTGTGTGAGAGAGAGGGGGGAGGGATTGGGGGCTCAAATATAGTGATCAAGAAAGAAACAAAAATTATGGTTACATTTTTTCTGTTAGATCAATCCAATGAAACACTTATGACGGAGAATATGTTAGCATATACATACATTACCTACACAATCGCGCTGACATTTACTTTCGCTATCCATTGACGTACTTCCGCTATTTACTGCCGAAAGAAAGACTGGTGCAGTTGTACATAGCTTAAAATACTTACATAACATTTGGCTCGCTACATTCATTACTCGCTCATACACTTCAACATTAGATCATCCTTATTATATGATAGACACGGTAAAATTACACTGATATATATACAAGATGTTATATAATAGGATAAGATAAATTAAAATGTTATATAAGACTGTTATATGATAGGATAAGATAAAATTAAAATGGTATATAAGACTGTTATATGATAGGATAAGATAAAATTAAAATGGTATATAAGACTGTTATATGATAGGATAAGATAAAATTAAAATGGTATATAAGACTGTTACATGATAGGATAAGATAAAATTAAAATGGTATATAAGACTGTTATATGATAGGATAAGATAAAATTAAAATGGTATATAAGACTGTTACATGTTAGGATAAGATAAAATTAAAATGGTATATAAGACTGTTATATGATAGGATAAGATAAAATTAAAATGGTATATAAGACTGTTACATGATAGGATAAGATAAAATTAAAATGGTATATAAGACTGTTATATGATAGGATAAGATAAAATTAAAATGGTATATAAGACTGTTACATGTTAGGATAAGATAAAATTAAAATGGTATATAAGACTGTTATATGATAGGATGCAATGAAATTAGATGGGGGGGGGGAGCTATCAATAATAAATCACATTTCGTATATATCTTCGTACAATGAAGACTGTATCTAGTTAGTGACATTTTGGTGAACACGAAGCTGAGGTGTATCTAGTTAGTGACACTTGGTGAACACGAAGCTGATGTGTATCTTGTCTTGGCAATACCAAAATGAAAGCTTTGCGCCATCATCGCCACAGTTTATGTAGATATATTGAACAATGTAGGCTATTTAGTGTGTGTATGTAGCTGATCTGAATACGTTGTGACAGCCGGAGGAGCAAGTCCGTCTGTGGAATTGCGTTTGATATTTTGAAATGAAATATTTGGTTATAATAGCTGTCTTTAATTATAAATGTAAAAAAAAATAAACGCTTTGAAGGGCAAACGTGAACAAATCGGCAGAGAAATTTTAGTAGTTTTGTGCAAAGTGAAATAGAACAAAATATATATATATATATATATAAAACAGCATGTGAATATTACGATGTCTACAGTAATTTCAATTAAATCTTCACTTCTGATATCTATCGATTATCGAAGTCCTTTTTCACTCCCATGCATTAATAGTTGTAGCTTTCTTTCACCCCAGCATTGATGAGAAATTCTTTCTTCTAATTAATCCAGTATTTAGAGAGCAATACAATCAACTGAAGTCAGACGGTCAAAAAATATCAAGACATCGACTCTTTTGCTGCGTCTCGCTTTTCACCCCTTCAAGCCCGGCGCTTAAATGGGAGGTAACCACAAAATAAACTTGTGGCCAGTTGCCCAATTTCCGCCTGGAATGACTCTTATATTTTCATTCAATTAATGGCCAGGGTGGCGGCAAGTCATATTTGGCCATATTAAGGGACCCAAAATGTTTTTTCGCCCGTTCCAGGGGTTGCCATTGTGTTATTTTTATACTTTACAGTTTGTACCCGGCCGAGGGCAATGAAAACATATTTTAATTAGAAATGATCAAAAATGTTTTTTCTCTCTCTGCCTCTTCTAAAGAAAACATTTAACCGAGAGAGTTTAGTTGGCTTTTTATCTCCTAAAAGTCCTGGCCAATCAAATATTAGCTCGTCTAATTTCATTTTCAGATCAATACAACTAGATCAATAGAACTGGCTATTGGCACGTGCAAGTGCCGAAATGGGGGCACTTTTTTTGGAGAGGTTGTTAAATAGTTTTCTCTGAATTCTTTGCCGCAGTGATAGTTAATTGGTCTGTTGGGGGAGTATTCGTTGTGTTTATTTAATAGATTCATCCATTAACAATGTCTTTTTAAACAAAGCTATTGAGATTAAAATAAATATGAAGACTAGAGTAGAAGTGGGTGACAATTTCTTTTTCTTTTATTTTCCTGAAGTTAATATTCATTAGATGGCTGGAGCCAAAACATTTCTTGTTCTATAACATGAGATTACGTAACTGTTAGGAGCCAAAACATTTCTTGTTCTATAACATAAGATTACGTAACTGTTAGGAGCAAAACATTTCTTGTTTTATAACATGAGATTACGTAACTGTTAGGAGCAAAACATTTCTGTTCTATAACATGAGATTACGTAACTGTTAGAAGCCAAAACTTTTTTGTTCTATAACATGAGATTACGTAACTGTTAGGAGCCAAAACATTTCTGTTCTATAACATTAGATTACGTAACTGTTAGGAGCCAAAACATTTCTGTTCTATAACATGAGATTACGTAACTGTTAGGAGCCAAAACATTTCTTGTTCTATAACATAAGATTACGTAACTGTTAGGAGCAAAACATTTCTTGTTCTATAACATAAGATTACGTAACTGTTAGGAGCCAAAACATTTCTTGTTCTATAACATAAGATTACGTAACTGTTAGGAGCAAAACATTTCTTGTTCTATAACATAAGATTACGTATCTGTTAGGAGCCAAAACATTTCTGTTCTATAACATAAGATTACGTAACTGTTAGGAGCCAAAACATTTCTTGTTCTATAACATGAGATTACGTAACTGTTAGGAGCCAAAACATTTCTGTTCTATAACATGAGATTACGTAACTGTTAGGAGCCAAAACATTTCTGTTCTATAACATGAGATTACGTAACTGTTAGGAGCCAAAACATTTCTTGTTCTATAACATAAGATTACGTAACTGTTAGGAGCCAAAACATTTCTTGTTCTATAACATAGGATTACGTAACTGTTAGGAGCCAAAACATTTCTTGTTCTATAACATGAGATTACGTAACTGTTAGGAGCCAAAACATTTCTGTTCTATAACATGAGATTACGTAACTGTTAGGAGCCAAAACATTTCTGTTCTATAACATGAGATTACGTAACTGTTAGGAGCAAAACATTTCTTGTTCTATAACAGGAGATTACGTAACTGTTAGGAGCAAACCATTTCTTGTTCTATAACATAAGATTACGTAACTGTTAGGAGCAAACCATTTCTTGTTCTATAACATGAGATTACGTAACTGTTAGGAGCAAAACATTTCTTGTTCTATAACATGAGATTATGTAACTGTTAGGAGCCAAAACATTTCTGTTCTATAACATGAGATTACGTAACTGTTAGGAGCCAAAACATTTCTTGTTCTATAACATGAGATTACGTAACTGTGAGGAGCCAAAACATTTCTTGTTCCATAACATGAGATTATGTAACTGTTAGGAGCCAAAACATTTCTTGTTTTATAACATGAGATTACGTAACTGTTAGGAGCCAAAACATTTCTTGTTCTATAACATGAGATTACGTAACTGTTAGGAGCCAAAACATTTCTTGTTCTATAACATGAGATTACGTAACTGTTAGGAGCCAAAACATTTCTGTTCTATAACATGAGATTACGTAACTGTTAGGAGCCAAAACATTTCTTGTTCTATAACATAAGATTACGTAACTGTTAGGCGCCAAACCATTTCTTTTTCTATAACAGGAGATTTTGTTATTCAAATAGTCATTGATATCGTCTGATTCTCAAAGGTTTGTTTTAAATGTCTCGGATGTTCGTTCCGAATTTAAGATTATCACATCCCAGGCCAAATCTCGCACAGGACGTCGGAAGATGGCTGTGGGCAGGGTACGAACCCTGAAACATCTAGACGACAGTCCAGAGTGCATTCCACACGACCAGGCAGCAATAATTTCATTGAATCTGAAATCCTCTGTTGCGATGTACTCAATGAGGAGTCCGAGCATCTGCTTGGTTAGTGAAGATGAAGTATACTGAATTTGGTTCCTTACAGTGGCGTAGCGAGGGTATATGATGCCCGCTGAGGAAGCTCCAAATAATGACCTAAAAAAAAATCGTAATAAAACTGCAAAAGATACTTTTTTCCGCAATAACTTGTATTCATAGTTAGACCATTTTCAATACGTAAAAAAAAAGCTATAAGACAAAAAAAGATTTTACAAATAAGTGAATAGGCCGTATGTAGTGGCTAAAGTAACAATAATCTGTATCGAAATCTACTTTTTACGTCAGCTCTTGATCAACAGACACCAAATCCCTGAGGCTCGTTGATCGCCAGTAGTTCTTTATTGACATTATTCCAGAGAAACTTTGCTTGTATCTACACTTACACAGTTGTTAAAAATATGTGAACCAAGAGGACGTTTGGGATCCAACCAATTTGGATTTCTATAAAACACACAGGCTCAGAAGGTTCTTGTTTCATAAGTTCAATGGTTTCTTAACAATCAGTTGAAAGCGGCCCAAGTCCGGCCCTGTCTTGAACAATCCGGCC
This sequence comes from Biomphalaria glabrata, assembly GCF_947242115.1. Lineage (NCBI taxonomy): Eukaryota > Metazoa > Mollusca > Gastropoda > Planorbidae > Biomphalaria > Biomphalaria glabrata. Next base: position 32,445,608 of record NC_074712.1, on the reverse strand, counting down.
CCGTCTTGAACAATCCGGCCCCAAAACTATTTATTTCCATACGAAGCTCTTTTTTTTTTTTTTTTTTTTTTTTTTCGTTTAGAATCATCTTTTAAAAAATGTCACCAAATAAACTTTAATGCTTTCAGTTTCAATGAATAGACAATCTGTTTTTTTTTAAATGTATACTTGCTGTTCGTTTATTTACATTATTACAGGAGACCAAAAAAAAACCAAGGTAGGCAAAACAAAAATATGCCTATGCCTGCAAATGGTTCAGATCTAGTGAAAAGATTTTCATCTTTACTTGTCAGTGTCTCCAGAATTTCTATAACTGAATATAATTCGCAGTTTACGAAAAATCGCAAGCATTCTATTAATCCTTTGTATTTTATTTTCGGTATTTCCCCCAAAAGGTAAATTATGGTGTTAAGGTTGCGAATCAGTTGTCAAAACCGCGTGTTAGTGAGCACGTAAGTGGTAAAAGGAACCTGTGTACGAAACTTAATGCGAATCCCTTTACTAGTTTAAGAGATCTCTTGATGCACGAGTCAGTGATTGGTATTTTACAAATATAATTTAAATTATTGCATTTTTGTTTAAAGTTTACTATAAATTATGCAATATTTATCAACCATAATTGCTTATACGAAGTTTTTCTTAGTCTGTCGCAAAACTTTAAATTTATATGGCACATATGCCGGTATACTAATAAATATTTTTCTAGTACTCAATAGTGGTTCTCAAGGAGAAGAAGTGAAAAAAAAAACACGTTTTCTCTGCACAAGGTAGGCGTATTTCGTAAATTCGTAATTTAAACATAGCACTCTCACTTTTGTGAAAAAAAAAGATATTGTTAAAATTTTAGCTTTAATTCTTTTGATTTAGTTGGCAAAAATGAATTCTAATTTAGCGTCCTTGCACTTTCTAAGTTTCGCTTGAAAATCTCCAATAAAATACACTGACTATTATTTAGTACAACCATTTCCTTTCAACTTTTTAATGTCTCTACGTGGGTGTCTCTAAATAAATGTCAGTACCAAAAATTTAATCTGTTTACAAGCCAGGTATTTAATCTACCACTGACTGGGAGATATAAGGAGAAATAGTACGCTGTAGAGTCCGTAGAATGCAACACTAATGTGGTGCAGAATTCATGAAAATGCTTGGTACCAGGGGATGGTAGGGAAGAACAGGTATTTTCTTTTTTTTTTTTCAATTGCGTGTATCAAGGAAACGTTTATCCTGGTCCGGTGTTAGGCTGATTTGACCGATTGCTCAAATTCGGGGCCCAGGCCTGGCAGGGGCCCCGCAATTAATATTTATTATATCACTATCAGTCATGGTCCTTGTCACAGACTTTGAATGATGTAGCACTGAAAGGGTGAACATAGTTTATGTCTCGTACGATTCACCCGCTAGCGCCTTTTGCGTTTGAGTTGCTTCCTATGCAGGTTGTATAACAGATGTTGATGCAGGTTGTATAACAGATGTTGATGCAGGTTGTATAACAGATGTTGATGCAGGTTGTATAACAGATGTTGATGCAGGTTGTATAACAGATGTTGATGCAGGTTGTATAACAGATGTTGATGCAGGTTGTATAACAGATGTTGATGCAATGATCTAAGTAGTGATAATAGTTAGTGTAAAAACGTTTAGAAGAGGGACCTCGCAAGCTTCCATTATATTGAGCCCCGCAACTTGTAAGGCGGGCCCTGCGTTTGAGAAACACTGCGGCCGTTAATCAATTCTCTCAGTTTGTACAAGTACATAACAAATCAACGGTACATTTCAATAGGAAGATGTTTTTTTTTAGCGCGGACAAGGGAGAGTGGGGATGGAAATGATGCAATCAATCGCCGGAGCTGATAATTGTGAAAATAGGATATCTAAATATGTATGTACAGAGTATTAGAGAGAAAGATAGAAAGAGAGAGAGAGAGAGAGAGATAAAGAAAGAGAGAGAAAGAAAAAGAAAGAGAGAGAGACAGATAGATAGATAGATAGATAGATAGATAGATAGATAGATAGATAGATAGATAGATAGATAGATAGATAGATAGATAGATAGATAGATAGATAGATAGATAGATAGATAGACACTTAACATATGATATCACACAGACACATCACTAAACATATGCCATCACTTTCTCACACAGACATATATAACATCATTTTCTCACAAAGACACATATAACATCACTTTCACACACAGACACATATCACATCACTTTCTCACACAGACACATATCACATCACTTTCTCACACAGACACACATCATATTACATTCTTACTCTAAGTTCAGGATCCGACTTCGAATGGAATTACCATGGCCAACTTATTCAACGTTAGACAAGAAATCCGCTCTCACTATTCGCCACAAAATCAAAACAGCCTTTGCATTTTTATAAAAACATTTAAGTCAATAAATTCCCAGCGTTTGGCTTGATTCAGATGGAAGATGAGGTTAAAAAAGAAAAAGACGATGCATTAAAAGTGAACTTAAGCCCCCCAGCTAAAGGAAGTCTCTAACACTGATTGTAGTGAAAACAAATTTATGCCAATCTTATCTTTTGTTTCCATCTGTAGGCGCGTTTGTCAAAACTCAAGACGAGAATAGATATCCCTTCGAGCGCAGCCAGCAACAAAGTGACAGACGCAAGCTCCCGCGCGCTACACAAAACTCGCCTCTCTCATTTGCATGGAAATGAAAATGGCGCTATCAGAGATCGCGGGTTCACAGATTCCTGTGATCCCATCTGCAGATCCGGTCTGACACGACGGGATCTCTCGCTGGACTTTACTTGTAACTGAGGACTACAGGCAGCCTAATCAATTTGGAATTAATCAGCACTTCGCCCTTAATGCTATGAACACGACTCTAATTATGTGTTGTTTCTTTTTTTCTTTTACTCCTGTCTAGCTGGAAGGCGGGAGATGCCGTTGATCAGCCCAGCCGATTTGGCAAGCCTATTTATGATAATGTTTTACAGCCTGTTAAAGATTTTGGCCAGTATTTCTTGAAGTGGGAGGCCAAACAACATGCCATGTATTTTCATAACATTGGTTTCAATTGATGTCATAAGGCTTTGACTTTCAATGATTTATTGGATTAAACTTACACTCGTTCTCTCTCTATCGTACACACATACACACAATATATTTATATGTAGCCATGTAGGTATAAATGTAGGTTTTACTAAGTCTCCTTAATACAAAAAAAAAATACACACTTATTGAATACGTCCGTTGATTTGTTCATTACATTTACAAGTTGTATCATAGCCGGAACATTCTCTTCCTCTTCGTTTTTTGAATTGTCATAAACGTGCCACTTGATCTCCCTAACAGACTTTTTAGCCCGTGATTTCGTGTATCTGTTACAATGAAACTAAACGGCCAACTCTCTTTTTATTTTCTTCTCTCTCTTTCTTTCTCTGGAACCCCCGTTTTTTTTTTTTTTTACCTGCGCACCGTAATTTCTCCGACACAGACTTTTAGTTGATATAGAAAGACTCGCACGCCACTCCCCCTCCCGATACTTACAAGCACTTGCTTTTGACCCGTGAATTCTAGTATCACTTATACTCCTCCCCCCTAAATCTCCCGCCCACAACAAAACATTTGGGACCCCCCCCCCAAAAAAAAAAAGTGCTCACCGGGATTCGATCTCGAGATCCCTTGGTTCGGAAGCCAGGCACTATCCCTCAGCCATCACGCCCCATAAACCCTTTAGGTCTAGCGCTGCTTAATATTTTAAATACTTTTTTTAAAAAAACAAAACGAGCACAAAATGTCATTAGTTCTATGATGATTTTAAAACTCTTGACTGATTAAAAATGTTCAGGTTTGTGATCTCAATGTTTCTAAACTCTACATTTTATTCTTTGAATGAATTGTGTGCGAGTTTTGTATTGGGGAATTAACTACTAAACTACCAAAACTAATCAATAGTTAAGTAAAGTGATCTTCTCTGAACATTCTTCTCAGAAAAAAATAGTAACCAATCAGTTAATGACCTCTGGAATTTCCTTAAAAACTATCATAAGAACATTATAGAAAACCATTTACCAACTGCACAGGGCATGGACAAAATAAATAAATGCTGATCTAATAATAAAGAAACGTTACTGACAAAAGGAATACCTATTTAGAACATTTAAAGAAACCGAGAATGGCATATGTGGTGGGTTTGGCACAGAACAAACTAAATGACATGACGAATGTAACTCGTAGGACGATTCCAAACTTTATTATACACTAAAGACCTGCCAAAGGCAAGCATAAAACATAATTACAAATGAACATAACTAAACATAATTAATAGGCCTAAATACTAGATCTAACAAAAAACAAAAAAAAAATCTTATATCATCTCTTTTACAAACACAAGAGAGATATGGAACACCAAAAACATTATAAAAATAAATGACAACGTAGTTTTCTAAAAATAAATCAACTAGTTCTACATAACACTAACATACATTGTTTGAAGAGTTTCGCTCTTTCCTTTCCTTACAAAAACTATAATTAAATATAACAAATCTATACACTCACAAATATACTGTTTCTTAAAAGCCAGTATCTAAACACTTGTTGTAAAAATACAATTACAAGATGGACAGTTCACATTCTATATAGAATACTACAGGTACGCATTTCAATAAATGAATTCATCTACATGCTGGCTTCTAAAAATAAGAATAGTCCAACATGAACAAAAACCGCGGTAGTGATATTCTATATAAACTACTACCGGTAATTAAATTTACAATCTAATATGAATAAGTAAAATGTGATTACCTGCAGCCATACGTGAACACATGGTGTAGAACCAAGCACAAAAGGGAGTGGAGACGACTTAGGTCCAGTAACATACGGACATTACAGCGACAAGAAATGCCGGTCGAATGGACAGTGCCCACGTTGGTCTGCCTCTTTATGCGCGGACACAAGGTGCTATCTAGGGGGAAGGGTCACGTGGATATCGGGGTGGCCGGTGTTTTCTAAAAAGATATCCACTCCACTACAGAGCCCCTAGCTTGAAACGACCCGTTCCGGGGCGTTTAGCCTAGTAGGTTTCTGAAAACCGAAACAATTGTTTCTTGTCAGTGTCTTCTGGAACGACAAACATCTTTACAGTTTGTAACGTGCTGGTTCCATCGGTGATACAGAGTGGTCTGTCTTCCTCTATCCTTAATGTCTGGGAAGCTGTAGAAAGTGTGATAGGGAGTAGTGAGCGAAATCGTCTCTGTGCCTGGTTCAACTGCTTGTAGTTTCTTTTTTGTCTATGTGTCCTCCGGACTCTGTTATGCCTGTTCTTGTTTTGCTGCCCAGAGATAAAGTTCCTATTTTCCGATCCGGGGTATGCTTAATCTGTAGTGGAAATTGCATCAACTTGTTGCTCACTGGTTCGTTGCACTACTTGGTGGGTTGGTTGTGAAACAATGGGTTCTCTATTGCACACAGATTGAACCTCAGCTGTGAGTTGTGGCGATTGCTGACAGTGACGCCTTACATGTCCAACTTCCCAGCACTGGGTGCAGACTGGTGATCCATCATCAGTGTATGGGAAGAATCCTCTCTTGGTCCTCGTCCACACAAGACCCGGTGGTGCTGTTGGTCGACTTCTGTTTTGATGGCTATGTTCCATGTGTCTTTGTGTTGGTCTGCGTTGACTATGCTGTTGACTAGAGGGTGGGTTCCTTGAACTTAGCCGACTGTTATACCCGGACCCCTTTATCTCTTCAAGTTGCTTCTCTAGTTTGGCGAACTGTGCTAAGAGAACTTCAGGCCAATGTTCTTGGGCTCGAACTGCATCTTTGTTCTGGTTCTCCAACTTGAACGCATAGTTTCGTAGCGTTTGAAAGCTTGTCTGGGGATGTTGCGCCATGAACTTAAACAGCTCTCTACGTAGGTCAGGATCACTGATTCCATAGGCATATTGGTCCCTCAATCTTTCCTCCTTGAAGCAATCTAAGCCTTCTCTTTGTTCTTGTCTGATGGCCGTTGTAAACTCCTTAAATAGTCGGTGAGAAAATTCAAGCAGCGACTCACTTCTTCTCTGCTGCGACATCAGAAATGTAATCTCTGCCTCTCGCACCGGTATGATTACTTCAAAAGCAGATGTAAGTGCATCAAGCAGAGCTTCTGGATCACTTCTGATATGAGGTGGCTGAAGATCTACCTCTACTCTAGCTGGACCACTTATATTCGCAATGATGGTTGCTGTCTTCTCTTGAGGCGAGAGATAAGGCCGAAGTTCCCATAGATCTCTTATTTCTCTGACGAAATCTTCAATTGAAACTTCATCATTTCTGCCATCCCCACTGAAATGTCTAATTTTTCTAGCAGGTTCTATGATGTAATGAGAACGCTGACAGGCCAGTTTCAATGCCTCAAGTTCAGCTTGTAGTCGAGTCAACATTCCCTTAGTGACACATTCCATTCCCTCCAGCTCTCCTCCACTGCACATGGGACCCACGTCTCTCCCCTTCACTGGACTAGGTTCCACCATATTTCCCTCCATCTGGCTGCAGGTCTTAAGAAACTCTAACAATAATAGTAACCTAATAACGAAATCTATCTCAACAGAAACAATGTTCAAGCTAAGTAAAATCACAACTAAGAAAATATAAGCAAATTATATTAAAATAAACTAAACTAAATCTAACTACCCTGAAACAAAAAGAAGAAAACAAAAATATTTGAAAGTACAGAAACCGGAAAAAACTAACTGTTACTTGTAAACGTCTACGTCTGGTTGTCACTTTCTTAGTTTCGGTTGTCAGGAAGCAGATTCTGAGACGTCTTCTGATCCAACAGTGTTGTCTCTCTTCCTGACCGCACTCGTGCTACCAAGTTTCTGTGGTGGGTTTGACACAGAACAAACTAAATGACATAACGAAGGCAACTCGTAGGACGATTCCAAACTGTTTATTATATACTAAAGACCTGCCAAAGGCAAACATAAAACATAATTACAAATGAACATAACTAAACATAATTAATAGGCCTAAATACTAGATCTAACGAAAAACAAAAAGAAAATCTTATGATGTGAACCAATCATCTCTTTTACAAACACAAGAGAGATATGGAACACCAAAAACATTATAAAAATAAATGACAACATAGTTCTCTAAAAATAAATCAACTAGTTCTACATAACACTAACATACATTGTTTGAAGAGTTTCGCTCTTTCCTTTCCTTACAAAAACTACAACAATTAAATATAACAAATCTATACACTCACAAATATACTGTTTCTTAAAAGCCAGTATCTAAACACTTGTTGTAAAAATACAATTACAAGATGGACAGTTCACATTCTATATAGAATACTACAGGTACGCATTTCAATAAATGAATTCATCTACATGCTGGCTTCTAAAAATAAGAATAGTCCAACATGAACAAAAACAGCGGTAGTGATATTCTATATAAACTACTACCGGTAATTAAATTTACAATCTAATATGAATAAGTAAAATGTGATTACCTGCAGCCATACGTGAACACATGGTGTAGAACCAAGCACAAAAGAGAGTGGAGACGACTTAGGTCCAGTAACATACGGACATTACAGCAACAAGAAATGCCGGTCGAATGGACAGTGCCTACGTTGGTCTGCCTCTTTATGCGCGGACACAAGGTGCTATCTAGGGGGAAGGGTCACGTGGATATCGGGGTGCCCGATGTTTCCCGAAAAGGTATCCACTCCACTACACATAGTTTATAAAAAGTATTTTAAAATTAAATACCAAACCCAAAAAGTAAGCAGACAGCTGCAGAGTGAATACATAAACAATGCAATATCTAAGGATACAATAAAAAGCTATGGTCATACATAAACTCCTTATGTGCAGTGTTACTCTCAGCGAGTAACTTGTAGGCCTAATATTTCTTTTAATTTATTTATTTTTTGCAAATGAGAATGATTGTTCTTTGTTTTGATAGTAAATTGGATGCGGGACTACGACTTTTTTTTTAGCCGTTTCAAAAGTGAATAGATGCTATTAGTTTTGTTTTGGTCTGTCTTTCGTCCGTCCGTCCATCCCATTTAGATCTCGTAAACTAGAAAATATATTGAAATCCAACATCATGTTATTTAAGACCATTCAAAGTTCTGATGCAACGGCTACTTTTTTCTATTTTAAAAGCGAAAATAATAATAAATGGCTCTAAAATGTAAATAAACACCAATAACAGTAAACTCATGTGTACCCCAAAGAACAACTTAGGTTCACTATTATTTTTAACTAGACATATGTTACCCGCGACCCGCGGGTCTTTATTTGCGCATTACTGTCGATATAGTCACTGAGAGTGTTTTGTAAACCATTAAACGAAGTAATAATGTAATAAGTAAAGCGAATGTGTCAATGTAAAAATAGTGTGAATGAAGCTATCAAATCAGAATAGCTAATATGCTTAAATCCATTTGTTCAAATTAAAACATTTGCTTGTAGGCCTACATATATTTGATTAAAATTTGAGATGAATAGACTAAATTTTGTATGTTCATGTGTATAAAGTATATATTGAGGTAGACATAGATCTAAATCTACACTAATCTAGAGTTAAACATTGGCTTTTATAGAGTTCATTCTGTGCTGTACATGCGTGACCTTTTTTCATGAATGAATATAGGCCTATCTCAACACGGCTACGCAGCTTTAGCAAACAGCAAACGAATGTATTAAAATGCTTTAGAAAAACAAATTTGAATGTTAATTTGATTAAAATATGAAATGAATGGACAATAATTAGTATGTTTATGTGTTAAAGCATAAAACTATCTTTGCGAAAAGAAGTTTTATCATCTTAGAGTTCAATCAGACTCTATCACCGCCACTCATTGATCAGGGCACATGAAATGCACCAAGATACCTGTGTGTAGTCGCTGAATGAACTCTTCATGTTGTCTGTTGTATTTAGGTGTATGTTTCTGTTGTGTTGTCTTTATATGAGAAACGAGTCCTTGTAATCACAACAAATTTCCGTAAGGATCAATAAAGCAGTCTTAGTCTTAGTCTTAGTCTTAATAAGAGTTTTAGACCTAGGCCTAGGAATAGACTCAGTAGAGAGATGTGTTAATGTGTAACCATTTGGTAGTGTCTAATGAAAGAATGTTCGCCAGGAAATCTGTAGTCACAGATATCAGGAACTAATTTATGTAAAAAATGCTTTTGAATAATCTAGTGGGTTAGATTTAGATGTATGTTAAACGTAGCTAATGATCCTTTCACGTTATTTCTCTTTCGCTACGAAAATAAAATTAGTTTTGCGAAAATGGGTTTACCCGAGGTCGATACATTCTTATCTATTAAAAGCGAAAAGAGCGATAGCTTTGTTAAATGAATGGGATTATAAAGTGAACAATTAAACGAAATATTATTTAGTACGCGATTCATGAATGAATATAGATCTAGGCCAATCTCAACTCGGCTTCGCAGCTTTCGTAGACTAATGTAGCTTTAGAAAACCAAATTTGAATGTTTATTTGATCAAAATATGAAGTGAATGGACTTTAATTAATATGTTTATGTGTTAAAGTATAAAACTATCTGTACGAAGAGAAGTTTTATCATCTTTGTGTTGAATTAGAGTTTTAGATCTAGGGATGGGATTATAAAGTAACAATTAAACGAAATAATTTTTAGTACGCGATTCATGAATGAATATAGATCTAGGCCTTTAACTCGGCTGCGCAGCTTTCGTAGACGAATGTAGCTTTAGAAAACCAAATTTGAATGTTTATTTGATCAAAATATGAAATGAATGGACTTTAATTAATATGTTTATGTGTTAAAGTATAAAACTATCTGTGCGAAGAGAAGTTTTATCATCTTAGAGTTGAATTAGAGTTTTAGATCTAGGGATGGGATTATAAAATAAACAATTAAACGAATTAATATTTAGTACGCGATTCATTACGGTATTGTCTAATGAAAGAATGTTCGTCAGGAAATCTGCAGTCACAGATATAACGAACTAATTAATTCAAAAAATGCTTTTGAAACACAAAATTGAAGGTTAATTTTATTATATAATGAAATCAATGGATCTTCTTTTGTCTTTTCATGTGTCAAAGTAAAAAACTATCTGCGCAAAGTATATTTCTTAAAATTAGATCTAGGTCTAAATCCTTTCGATCTTTTCTATGTCAACATTGTAGACATAGCCTAGATCCATAAAATACTATAGCTGTAATAGAGTCGGACAACTTTATTTTTTTTTAGGGTCTTAAGTTTGTTTTAGGGCTACAATACACACACTACGGTCTAAGTTGGTACCCAAGAAACATTCCTGCCTAGTTTTATCAAGATTGGTCAAGCGGTTTTGATGTCTATAAGTAACATACATCCATACATACACCACACATTCTACTTTATAATATAGATAGTATAGATTTACATAAATGATTTACCGAATTGCAGTATTTCAGGAACAAAACTCAGATACTTGCAGACGATTGCATAATATATAGAGCAATAAAAACAACACAAGATACAGAAATTTTGCAACGAGAATTAGAAGAATTAAAAAAAAGAGGAATCAAATTGGAGCATATCTTTTCACCCAGAAAAATAACTGTTATTAAAAGTAAAAAAAAAATAAATAAATAAAACAAATAAACACCACTTATCTTATTCATGGTAACCAGTAACACAGACTAAAAACGAAAAATTCCTAGGTGCTATAATAATAATAATAATAAGGCTTATCTTCGACTCCGAAGATTAGTGACGAGTGCAGTATTTCCCGTTGCTGCGCAGCCCCAGCTGTGACCTACATAATTTGCCACAGCCAAGGCAAGCATAACCATTGTGCGCAGGTGGTCGATTTAGATTTTCTTTTCACCGTCTGCGTTTGTCCTCGGCAGCGGATTTTCTTTTGGTCTCAAATGTGTATCCCGCGGCCTTCGTGAGTGACCTCCAGCTGTCTCGTTCTGAAGCTGCATGCAACCAGGTGCCCTCTTCTGTCCTCCAAGGAAAGTTGACGCCTAAGCTGGTCTTTGAAGCGTTTCCGAGGGGCGCCTCTGTTACGTCGACCACCTTTTAGCTCACCAAAAAGACTGCCTTTGGCATACGTTCGTCTCCCATACGGGATACGTGCCCTGACCATAAGAAGTCCCTCTATACTGTCCATACCAGCGTTCGCAAGGACATCACTGTTTGTAGTGCGGTCTTGTCACCGTATGTCCATGATGGAGTGCAAGCATCTTTGGTGGAAGCGCTCAAGAAGTCTTAGTTATTTTCTGTATAGTGTCAATGTCTCAGAGCCATATAGAAGGGTTGAAAGAACCACCGCCTGGTAGACATTGATTTTTGTAGGCAGGCGGAGCGATTAGTTATAATAAATGTAATACAATAATGGTATCCCCATAATGCTGAAACTATTGAAAAAAAAAAAACCAATGCTCTATGGTTTATTAAATGAAATTTCAAAAAAACAAGAACATAAAACTAAAAATGTTACTTAACCTTGGTTAGGCCAATAATAGAATATGCAGAGTAACACCTTTAGTAAAATCACTAAATTTAGAAAGCCTTCAGGATAGAAGACTCAAAAGTAAAGTAGCAATTATACATAAAACACTAAACCATAATCTTCAAATACAAAAATAAAACCTAATAAAATACCCAGAAAGACACGAAGATAAAGGCACATTTCTCGTCCCGTATACTAGGACAAATTTATACTAATGCTCCTTCTTCAACAAAGCTATTAGAGCATGGAATGTGTTGCCTGAGTCAGCCAGGAAAACCAATGACTTGGCAGAATTTAAGTCATTGATTAGTGGGCATGACTAGATTAATCTAGAAACATGCATAAGACGTTATCATCTTCTTTGTTTAAAGTAACGTCTCTAATTCATAAAGATAAGAAGATAACAACGCAAGAACTACAAAATACTCATGAATAAATTATCGATAATATGATTTAAAAACATTAAAAAGATTTTCTTTTTCAATCAGAATGTAATGATACATTTTCTTTTTTATTTCATATTTTAAAAACAAATCGCCTTAGCCTCTCCCCCCCCCCCCCCTCCTATTCCCCTCTCCAATCTTGTTAAAACATAAAAGGAAAAAAAACTGAAGTTATCTGACGGAGTCTATTGACTTTCCAAGTGGGCGAAGATGAATTACCATAGAAATATCTTGTCCTGGCTACACTGAATGCTGCATAAGCTGAAGAACTTATTGAATCACTCACATCTTCATACACTTGACTATGCTAATGGCCCACGGAATCAATCAGTTTTTTTTTCTTCCGCCCGTGCTACTCCGCGCAAGGAAATCATTACACTTCGTGGTCTCACAATTACAGCAGACTGAGTTTGTGTGTTTGGTGTCAGGAATTCACTTGAGTAAAGCCATTTTGGGGAGCCGACGAAATCAGGGAAGGAAAAAGAAAAAGGGGGTGGGAAGGGGAGAGAAAACAAATGGACGCGGAAAGAAATAGTTACGTTTAATCATACATGGCCTGCTCTATTATGAGTTTTGTCCCTTGATTCTGTTCGTTCTAATTGCTGTCTGAGTTATGGTTCTTAACACTTTACTCCCTTAGAGCATATATCTTTTAAAGCCTAAAATTAACGGGTTAGTCTTTTGAATGGTAAACTAAATTTGCTAATGAGAAAAGTATTAAAAAATACTTTTTAAAAAAAAGACATTACCTTCTTTATAACTATAAGTAAGGTGACCAGACGTCCCTACGTAGTCAAGACAGTCCCGCTTCGGACCATCTGTCACGCTTTTCAGAAAATGTCCGGGAGGCACTGCCAATGTCCCACTTTCATTAAAAAGTCGATCAATGTAACGCTTTGATTTTAAAATATTTCTTAATTTTTTGACTAATAACTGGCGTGTTGTGGTAACTCATGTTTCTGACTGATTCTGTTCATCTCGATTCCAGCAGACAGTATTCCTTGGCTTGGCTTTCCATTCTGTTCAAGACAATGACAAGGTGATGGATGTCGTACACAAAATATCCAAGTTCATAGGGGCCTACAAACAGAGCTCCCGTTCATAAAGCGAGCATGAACAACCAACAACCACAATTGAAGCACAATGCTAGAAATGTCGTTGACAGTTTTCTGTTGCACATGTTGATAAAACCAAACATCTGAATGCAGATCGTAATTTTCAATTGGTAGCTTCCAGTAAGCCTCCATTAAGGTAGCCTGCTTTTCCAACACTTAAATATTGGTATTATTCATCAATACGCAGCCGCTTGAGGTACTTTTGCCTAACATACAGTTTTCTATGAAGACGTTCTTTTTATCGAGGGACAGAATGTCAGTGCTCTTTAAGTATCTTCTGCCATCGACGAATTGATTTAGAAATACACGTAAACAAGCGTGAAATTTGGAAAAGGTTCCTCCTCAACGAAGTACGAGTTGGTAAACAAAAAGTGTTGTAGCAGCGACAATCGTAAACTTTTAGGAGTACTGGGTATTTCAGAGAGAATCGGCCTATTCGACAGGTTAACGCTTTTAGAAAGATGATCTATCCTGCAAAATGTTTCAAAAAGCCTCCAATTATTTAAATTAGTGTGTGTGTGTCTACATTGTGTGTGTGTACATTGTGTGTGTGTACATTGTGTGTGTGTGTACATTGTGATGTATTGTACTAACGTCTAAGTTGTGGAAATATTGTTCACAATGTCTGTTCCTTGCACGTCCCATGATCCACATGTGTCAAGCTTTGGCTCCCCAAATGCCTGGTCACCTTAATCTTATCAATGACAGACGTTTTTTTTCAAGAGAGACGACAGAACTCTAATTACGTCCTGCAGATACAAACGTGGTAGATTGTAGATGTCACTGCCCTATATGAAGAGGAATATAGTTTTAAATTGTGAACAAAGATGGTATGCCTATATCGCACGGTGTCTCAACCTGCGACCCACTTTTACAGTTCCAAACTACGCGGCGAACCTCAACCGTTTATAAGCCTAGCTATTACGTTTGTCCATCTGTAATTGTCACGAGTTCTTCTTGTTGATGTAGGTGCTAGAATGTGCTATAGGTACTCCTGTAGAAGATAGTGTTAATTCGTTGATGGTGCTGAGAAGTGCTAAAGTAGTAGACTCTTTCTTGAGATGTCAGATGTTACACGAAGTTACTGTGACATGCCGGGGATTCTATGATGTATATCTCTAGATCTAAATACTATCTTAGAGATTGAATAAGTGAAGATCCTTTAAATCAAATAGAGAACGTTAATTTACAAAACTAGGAATCACTGCAATGCACAGTATTTACAATAGCAAACTGTATCAAAATAAAATATTCAAATTTACTACTAGATTTAATACAACTATAAGACTGATCTCTACAAATTTAACTCAAAACTAATATAAGTTTTATCTCCAGACTGACTTTTTCTTTATTCTCGCTCCCGCGTGTTTATTTGACCTTTAATATGACACTTGGCTTAACCAGTGCGTCATGTCATTGTTTGATAGCCAGTGACATGAATTGGTTATGAAGCACGAGATTCAGTTGCTTTATGAAGAGTATGAGGTCGCACGGGAAAATCAAAGGGGCCACAGTGAATTGTGGGATGTTAGTCACATGGTCAAGTAGTAGACCCTAGAGATATGGTAGAAGACAGACGTGTCTTGTATTTAAGATGAAAGTATTATTAGCTATGTATTTGATGAATTCACTTAGATTATACTATTGTTTTATGTGAAATATTCTACGCTATTTCTTGATGGCTGAAGTTGCCAATATATTACCTACTAGTCGACCGGCGGCGTAGCATACGCCGCTATTTTGCAGGGCCGGCCTTAGGCCACTACAACCTATGCGACCGCATTGGGACCGGCACTTTCATAGGACCCGCCCTTTCATAGGACCCGCCCTTTCATAGGACCCGCGCTAATTCAAAGTGTATAAGTTATTAAATTAAACCGAATTATAAATTTAAACAGATTTCCCGCGCCCTCCTGTCGATTTACCAGGAGCTCCTTAAAATATACGGAAATATATAGTCGAAAATTGTCATTTTGAGGTGTCATTCAATATGGAAAACGCCAATCCTAAATAAAAACGGCATTATGCATTAGACGTAATTGTGTAATCTGAGGAAAGAAGCATCTCGCGCCTCAAACTAATGAATTACTTGAGGTCAACAATTCTCAAAGATATATTGAAACATTTGGTAATTCTTGCTATTGAGAGTGATCTATGTAGGAAACAGAATTATCATGATATACTATATGACTTTGCTACACGCAAGGCTCGTAAAGTAATTCTGTACGTAGTAAAGAATAATAAAATGCATAGACGAATTTATTTTCTAATACAAACTCTTAAATTTCACTTACTGTCCGCTTCCCTACCCAAACTTGGTCCTGCGAAATCTTTTTTTGCACAGGCCCCACAATGCTTAAATCCGACCCTGCTATTTTGTGACGGGTCAATTATACATAGTAGATTACTTGTTCTCTTTCCATGACTTCTTGGTCACAATGGTTAAGTACGGCGCTGCTATTTAGTGTTTGTAAAATGTTTGTTTGTAAATTGTTTTACATGTTTTGGATGTTCCTTCAGAGTTGAAGATAGTTTACTTCTTAGTCCAAACCTCCCGCAGGACGAAGGGGGATGGGAGCGGGCGGGTTTGACAGTCCAGCCAGCCATCATGTTAATACCCACTTGTTCTCCCCCCCCCCCCCACTTATTTTTTTTCGTGGGGTTACTATCCACAGAAATAAGAGAGTGATCTTTCCTTTACTTCTTGCTCGTCCAAAACTGTTGAGGGAAGAAGAGAATTATATATATACTAGTCGACAGCCGGCGTAACATACGCCACTTTTTTGCAGGGCCGGCATTAGGCCACTGCAACCTATGCGACCGCACTTATATATGACCCTCTCTAATTCAAGGTGTATAAATTATTAAATTAAAGCATTTTATAACTTAAAACAGATTTCCCGCGCCCTCCTGTCGATTTACCAGGAGCTGCTGGAAATCTCCCAAAATCGCAAAATATACGAAAAAGTCCTTAAAATATACGAAAATATACTCACAAAAATTGTCATTTTGGGGTGTCATTCAATATGGAAAACGCCAATCTTACGCGCGGCATTATGCATCAGCCGTAATTGTGTCACCTGGTGAAAGAAGCTTCTCGCTCCTTGTTATGAAAATTATATTCTGTATCGGTTATCGTTCTTATTTTTACATGTGCTTGTAACTCGTCCGTAAGAATGTGTTCACGAAATGTGTGTTGTGTAGTCATTCAGTGTATTAAAGCCATACTATACAGACATGGTTTTTGGACTCTCTTATCTTTATGTTCATAACAATTTAAAACACTGAATCAAACTGTGAAGTTGTAAGAATTTCGAAATGGATAGGATATTTCGCCCAGAGAAGTTTGACATCGAGCCCACAGCACCTCAAGCAGCAGAGCATTGGCAGCACTGGTATAAAACTTTTTAAAATTTTATATCAGTAGTATCAGTAGATAATCTTGATACTAAGAAACTAGATAAACTATATCTCTCCTGCTGTATATCAAATGATACTTGATAAAGAGACATTTGATGAAGCAATCCAGACTCTAAATAGCATCTACATTCAACCAAAGAATGAGGTGTTTGCTAGGCACAGGCTAGCTACTTGCAAACAAGAGCAAGGTCAAACGATAGACGCCTACATGCAGAAATTAATAATTCTATCCAAAGATTGCAACTTCAAAGCGGTGACTGCTGAACAACACCGAGAAGAGGCGATTAGAGATTCGTTTATCAATGGACTAGTGTCCAACAGCATTCGAAAACGTCTTCTTGAAAAGACTGTTTTGAGTTTAAAGGACGCCTTCGAGGAGGCTAGCTTACTAGAACATGCTTATCAGCGCTCATTACAGTATGAATCATCACAGCCGGAAACTAATTGCGCGGCAACTACTCTCACCAATTCTTCGGCCTCACCCTTGCCAAATGTAACAATTCCTCAAAATGCATTAGATTGCAATTGTTACTTTTGCGGCAGGGCTAAGCATCGCCGCTCTCAATGCCCTGCAAGTGAAGCCACATGCAATCAGTGCTTCAAAAAGGTTCACTTTCAAAGAGTTTGCAAATCTAGATCTTCAACAGTTTCGGCTATCGCTACTGTGCAGCCTTTGAATTTAAACAAATCTACAATACCAAAATTTGCATCAACAACGTGCCATTGAAAGCCCTAGTAGACACTGGGAGCTGTGTAAGCTATATTTCGACGCACATTGCTAAGAAGCACAAATGGCAGACATGTTCCTCAGGCAACAGAATTTTTATGGCTTCCACGCATCTATCTCAAATCACTCAAGGACATATCTACGCTAACATACGTCTCAAAAATGAACGATACGAGGGAGTTAGACTTTCTCTACTAGACAATTTATGCCCTGACGTAATTCTTGGACTTGACTTTATAAGTTTGCACCAAAACTTGTTTATTCCTTTCGATGGCCAGAAACCATCGTTGTGCCTGAGTACTCTACAGCCAGCGAGGGTAGAAGCTCCTAGCCTATTTAGTAATCTGTCACCAAACTGTACCCCAGTGGCTACAAGGTCTCGCAGATATGCCTACTCAATCCCAAATAGAAAGTTTATAGAGAAGGAAATTCAACAACTAATAAAGGATGAAATTATTGAACCATCTAAATCTCCCTGGCGTGCACAAGTCCTAGTCACAACAAATGACAGACATAAGAAAAGAATGGTTATAGACTACAGCCAAATCATAAACCGGTTCACTCAACTAGACGCCTACCCTATGCCCAGAATTGATGAACTAGCAGAAAAGATTTCCCAGTACTCTGTATATAGCACTTTAGACCTGAAAAGTGCATACCATCAGATTCCTATAAAAGAAGAGGAAAGGCCGTTCACAGCCTTCGAAGTATGTGGGAAACTGTATCAATTCCGTCGGATTCCGTTTGGCGTTACGAATGGAGTCGCCTGTTTTCAGCGTACGAATGACAAAATCATCGAAGACGAACGACTCACTGACACTTTTGTTTAAGTGGACAATGTGACCATCTGCGGTATGGACTCTGAATCACACGACCGAAACCTACAGCGATTTCTTGATAGTGCTCAAAAGTATGGAATCACTTTTAATGAAACAAAAAGTGAAATTAGCACTGCTAAAGTGAGACTGTTAGGATACGAGATTTCCAAAGGACAACTTAAGCCGGATCCTGAGAGATTTCGCGCTCTAAGGGAATTACCCGTACCAGGGAACATGCGTGAACAGAAACGAGTAGTGGGTCTTCTGGCTTACTACTCACAGTGGATACCTAACTTCTCAACAAAAATAAGCCTGTTAACAAGAAATCAACAATTTCCTGTCTCCGAAGAAGTCAAAAGAACATTTGAAAGTTTGAAAAATGAGCTGGAAAAAGCTGCCGTATATACTATAGATCCAAATCGCCCTTTAACCGTTGAGACGGATGCTTCTGATATAGCCATTGCAGCTACCCTCAACCAAGATGGCCGGCCCGTTGCTTTCTTCTCTCGCTCATTAACAAAAAGTGAAAGAAAACACTCTTCAGTTGAGAAAGAAGCATATGCCATTGTTGAGTCGCTGAGGAAATGGAAACATTTCTTAGTTGGTAAAGCGTTCACACTTGTTACGGATCAGCGATCTGTCTCTTTCATGTATAACAGGTCAAACAAAGGAAAAATTAAAAATGAAAAATACCAGAGGTGGAAACTAGAACTCTCGTGTTTCCACTATGACGTCATCTATCGCCCTGGCAAGCAGAACACTGTAGCTGATACATTTACCAGAAACTATCTATCTGCCGTCACTCGCAATGACCTTAAATTGCTGCACACTAGTCTTTGCCACCCGGGCGTTACTCGACTATTGCACTACGTAAGGACTAAAAATCTTCCATTTTCCTGTGATGACGTCAGAACTGTAATAGAGCAATGTCAAACTTGTGCAGAACTAAAGCCCCGTTTTTTTCGACAGCCGACCGGAGAACTGATTAAAGCAACTCAACCTTTTGAGAGAATTAGTATGGATTTCAAGAGACCTCTCTCTACTGTTTCAAGAAATAGATATCTACTTACCATTATAGATGAATTCTCTAGATTTCCATTTGCATTTGCATGTCCCGATATGTCTTCCTCTACGGTTGTTAAATGTCTCAATGAACTATTCGCCCTATTTGAATTTCCAGCGTACGTCCACACTGACAGGGGAACTTCGTTTATGTCTACAGAGGTGCAGCATTTCCTCCACGAGAGAGGAATTGCAACCAGTAGAACGACCCCTTACAGCCCGAGACGGAACCAACAAATAGAGAAACTTAACGGGACTTTATGGAAAGCCATCACCTTGGCTCTACATTCTAAGGAATTGGACATAGCTAAATGGGAACTAGTACTAAATGATGCTCTGCAGTCCATCCGGTCATTACTATGCACTGCAACTAACAGGACACCACATGAACGACTTCTTGGGTTCAACCGAAGAAGTGGTTCCGGGACATCCTTGCCAACATGGTTGACCAGTCCAGGTCCTGTCCTGCTGAAGAAGAACGTTAGATCATCTAAATATGATCCCATAACAGAGGAAGTTGATTTGGTAACATGCAACCCTCAGTACGCTGTTATCCGAACACCAAACGGCCGAGAGGAAACTGTCTCATTACGAATGGTAGCCCCTAGGGAGGATCAAAAAGTTATAGAAAATGAGAATCAGAGTAGAACAGAGCTTGATATTGGCTGCCCCGTCCAAAGCTCACCTCCCAGGAATCAACCGACTGATTCTATCATGCCTGAAGAAACCACCAGCACCACCGAAGACATAGCCAGACCGTCCGAAACTCAAGCAGATGAAACTACACATACATACAATCTTAGAGTAAGGAGAACTAGGCCCAACTATAAAGTGTAAAAGCTCATCAGCTTACTAGAACTCTTATTTTGTTTATTTGACTACTTTCTTTTGGCTTTGTTGACTTTAATGTGATATTTGATCTATCATGATATATTTTAATAAGCTATTTGATTTATCATGTTATATCAACATGTTACATTATGTCATGCTATTCTACATTGTTTGTTTACTTGAATCTCTATTATTATTCTACACTTACTTAATTCTTTTATTGTTTATAATACTAGTTAGCATAATTTGAACCGGGGGTGAATGTTATGAAAATTATATTCTGTATCGGTTGTCGTTCTTATGTTTACATGTGCTTGTAACTCGTCCGTGAGAATGTGTTCACGAAATGTGTGTTGTGTAGTCATTCAGTGTATTAAAGCCAGACTATACAGACATGGTTCTTATGTTTATGTTCATAACACTCCTCAAACTAATGAAGAATTACTTGAGGTCAACAATTCTCAAACTTGACTCAAAGATCCATTGAAACATTTGGTAATTCTTGCTATTGAGCGTGATATATGTAGGAAACAGAATTATTATGCTATACTGTATGACTTTGCTACAGCAACGCTCGTAAAGTAATTCTGTAAGAAGTAAAGAATGAATAAAATGCATAGACGAATTTATTTTCTAATACAAACTCTTAAATTTCACTTATTATCCGCTTCCCTGCCCAAACTTGGCGCCGCGAAATCCGTGATACGTGACAGTAATCATAATGCAAATGTCTGATATTTATGTTGCATTTTTTTTTAAAGCTGAAAATTTCTTAGTGTTTGATATATGAAATTTTATCTTTATGAATTGCATTTATTTACTTTTCTAATGCGTATCATATTTATGTGACAATTTAAAAAGCAAGTTGGATCGTAGATAACAGTCCAAGCAACATTTAATTGCGTTGCTACAAAATTGAGGCCCGTTTATTACATTAAAAGACAAAGAAAAGAAGGTATAAAGCCTGGAAAGAAATCAAAGGGCGTAGCCAGGGGTGGACTGGCTATTTGGGCATTTTAGCAAATGCTCTGTGGGCCGATACCCAATTGGGCCGGTAGGGTAATTGGGCCGGTAGGGCCAGTGAAAGAGTCACATGGATGCCACTAAGTCATTTAACAAATATTTTATAATATTCTTTTATAAAAATAATTATATGTGAACTCCATTAAGGTAATGAAAATTGCCAGCCTGATGCAGCATCTAACTGTGCATATCCTCCTACACAACTCAAGCTCAATCCCCATCCTTGGCTGCACTGGGGCAGTAAGTAATTCCCTTTCAGACAATAAGGTTCGGGGTAACTGATAGTCTGACCCCCCCCCCACCAGGCTACGCCCTTGTATCATATTATATGTGTATACTCTTCAAAATATATAAAGTTTGATAGCGCATCGAAAACTGGACGTTTGTTTGCGTAGGATTATGTAATGCATGGACGTAGCCAGGAAGGGTTGGGGTTCAACCCCCCCCCCCCCCCCGAAATAAAATCCCCCCCCCCCGCAGGGGGAGTGTCGGTGTTTAGTGACTGCCTCGGGAAAAATATATATGTGTGTGTGTGTAGATAATTAATCTTTATGACATTCTGACCCTTCATTCTTTCGGAAGACGTCTACTGTACTCTAGAATAGGTTCTTCCTGGAGTTAGAGGAAAAATTGTAGACTCCCCGTCCTTGCCAGCTAGTGGGTCTGGGGGAGCGCTGGGAGCCAAGCATTATTTCCTGTATTGAAAGCCAACAAAATGCATATTCTGAGGTATCTACAGTGCATAATCGTGCTATTAAAAAGTTTTATTTCAAAAACCTAATCTGCTATTCTTACTGACTTCGACACACCCGCGCTGTTCGGCGTATTTGGCGGCAAGCTGTTTCCACAAAAATCTGTCACTGGCAATGTCTAAAGCCTCTAAGAACCTCCATGAATGTGTGGCGCCAAGTTATACTATGATGTCATCGCAACTCATATTATGCGTAATTCATTTTGTCCGAGAACATGTCCCGAAAACCTCATGCGACGCTCTTTCACAACTTTACTAAGGGGTCGATAAAAAATTCTGGCTACGCCGATGATATAATGTTTTATATTTATAAATACATATAAGCAATACAAAACAGCATAAATGTGTTTGAAATGAATAAATTATTAAATGTTTTGGAAACTTTTTGGTATTTTAATAGATTTAAGACGTTACTTCAAAAAAAAAAAAAATTACTACGTCCGACGCTTTTCATGTATCATTCTGTTGTTCTGTGACTTAAATTACTCTAAGTCGTTGGTTTTCCTGTCTGACTCAGGTAGCCCATTCCATTAAAGATTAGAGAACGCAGAACGGTTAGAGAGGCACTTACTTAATGTGAAAAGCTCTTGCTTCGTCCTAGTACATTCTCAAAAACGCGAAATGTATATGTATACCATGATCAGTTATTTAAAATATAGGCTATAGGCCTAAATTTAACTCTTTCTCTCCTAACAGACAATACCAACGTTGATTTCACCTTAATGTGGTAAATAATTACGGAGAGAAAGTGATAAATCTCCTTTCATTAAATATCGGATGTGACAGCGCTATATAAACCAGATAATTATTATACGTTTTTCCATAATTACTGACTGCATATGTGCATACTAAGCATAAGTTGCCATTAATTATAATAGCAAAACAAAGTATTTAGATCTAGATTTAGATCTGGTTTTTTAAAAACATACAATAATTTATTTTTTTGTGTAAGCTAAAGTGTAGTTTTTTTTAGATCTATGTTATTAAAAAAAAAACGAAAAGAAAGCTTTTGGTTTTCTGTACAAATCACAGAAAGAAAAACTCTATATCCATATTAAGCTGTGAATAAGTTATGTGGTTTGTAATTTCGCGGCTGTTTGTGTAAAAGTTTATTTCTATTAAGTATTGTTAAAGCTAATTGTCGCCTCTATTTACTTTTTTTTCTGCTGTGCTATATCAATGTTTTCTAGCGTAACCTCTCTCATCCCTCGTTTTCGAACCCCACTGTCAATGGAAACGGAACCATCAAAAGACGGGGAAGGGAAGGAGAAAAAACAAATGGAGTGCCATTAAACGTCCATGCCGATCAGCCAAGCACAAACCTCGAAGAGATCAAAGCAGTGATGAAGCCCATGTCGCTCGTACACAGCAAAAAGTACAGTTTAACGTTTTGCAAATCATAATATGTACAGTGTATAGTGTAAATTCTTTGATATTCTAGTTGAATTTCAAACAAATTTAATTGTAAAAAAAATAATATAATAAATAAAATAAAACGTTTAGTGGCATCTGTGTCTAGCTGATGTCACTAGTTTAAAAAGTTGTCTGCATTTAAAAAAAAATGCAGTTGGTCTAGACCAGACCGGACCATTTGGTGCCGACCTCCGAGCATCTTTCCATGCGATCCATCTGAAAGTGTTAACCTGTTGAATAGGCCGCTTCCCTCTCTCTCTGAAATACCCGGTACTCGGCATAATTTTCATAAAAGTTTACGATTGGCGCTGCTACATAACATTTTCTGACCAACTCGCGTCATCAATTCGTACTTTGTTAAGGAAGAACCTTTTCAAGTTTTCATGCTTATTCTTTCGTGCTAATACTTCAAGAGCAGACATTCTGTTCCTATATGGAAAACTGTTTGATAAATACATTTAGCGGCTGCAAATTGATTATTCATACCAATATTTAAATGTTGGTGAAGCAGGCTACCTTAATGAAGGCCTACTGGAAGCTACCAATTGAAAATTACGATCTGCGTTTAGAGGTTTGGTTTTATCCGCACGTGCGACAGAAAGCTGTCATCGACATTTCTAGCATGTATAGGTCTGTGATCTGACCATAATCGGATAAGAATTTGTTTCCGTTTTCCAGTCTAGATATTAACAAGTAGAGAGTGCTTATAAGGGAGATCAATCTGTTTTTCTTTTTTCATAAACAATTACAATATCTCAATAACTCAATATGAATGAACAGGTATTAGTATACGACACTAGAAACGCTAAATCAGGTTTCTGTTATATTTTCAGAATATGCAGAAAAAAATGCAGATTACAAATATGTAATTTGATTTCCTCGGAGATAAATAGTTTTTAAAATATATATTTTTAAGTTTTATTTCTTATTACCATATATTGTCATTGAGTCATTGGATATACGCCATTTTGGTTTTAAGGCTTAGTACTAGACTATCTCCCTTGAATTACTTGCCAACTTTTTTCTGTTGCTGCTTTGTCTTTCTTTCTAGCAGCTATTAGATCTAATATTAAAATTCATTTAAACTGCAAACAATCTTTTGTACTTTGAAAAATAACTAAAAATCGAAATTAAAATCATGTAGTTAAAGTAATACAACAGACAAAAAAATTAATAGAAAAATAAAAAAATAACTCTAAGCCTAACAAAATATCTTTTATTGGCAAAATAAAAGTAATTAAATAAATAGATACCGGTACCCTGACTTTAAATACATGAAAATAATAGACATTAAATGTTATTTAAGATATTAAAAGCATGCAAGAAAAAAATCAAATAGCCAAATAGATCTAATCTGAATAGATTGTAAGATGAAATATTAATCAACACTTAAAAATTTAGGCTAAAGCATCATACTCCAAGCAGTGGATTTGGCAAAAAACAGTTACATGTGGCCTCTTGTGGTACAACCACATCAAAGTGATTACCATTTGTATGCAATAGTGTTATGTTGCAGCATATATGGTTGTCTGTGTGAGATAGTATGTATGTGTTTGCATCATGAAATAAAGGTTTTAATAATAGCCATGAGTATTTTGTTTTGTTGTGGTTTGGTGAGAATGTATAGATGTCTCTTTGCAGTAGTGTAGCAACTGCAAGCATTTCTGCAGTTGTGGCCCATGTTGTATCTTTTTTCATCAGCTCCATATGCTGCTGTTAAAAAAAAAATATGGTAGCTATAAGTACAAGTTCTTTATCCTTCTCTTATTAAGTACGGCAACTTATAATCATATTGAATGAAAAACAATGCACAATATAAGAACAAGCAATATCTACAACAAGGTAGAGAAAGTAATGATAGGACTGAAGAGTGGAAGGGAACTCCTTTTATAACAAATTCGGGAAATGTTACAATGGCATCACAGTTAGTAACCTTGTGATGGCTCCAAATAGGGATGGGGCGATGAAAATCAAAGGCTTTATCAAATCTCTTTAATGAGATGAAAGAGCTTCAAGATAAAAATACTATGCCACTACTTCTGTGAACCAAATAGGGGAGGGGGACTAGACTCTATGACAATCAGAGTGTATTTGTCATACGTAACTACTTCTTGATGTAACTACTTATAGACTGCCGGCCAACACGATATGATCCAACCACGGGAGTTTTTGTCGTACATAACTATCTGTAGAAGCTGGCCGACATTATAGGATACAACCACAGGAGTTTTTGTCGTACATAACTATCTGTAGAAGCTGGCCGACATTATAGGATCCAACCACGAGAGTTTTGATCGTGACATCGTTATGTTGCGTCACGTTTCAGTCTTAGTCTCATCCGACTAGACCTCAGTTGAACTGCATGTCGGTGAAACGAACCGGCAAAGAAAGCGAAGAAGGATAAATTTTGACCAAGTAAAACACCGTACCTTGCCCTTCTCCCGATCCTAGCAGTAGATGACCTAATATGACCACGGCGCCGGCGAAGCTCTGAGCAGGGGAAGGTGATGTTACATCACACCTAGTTCTGCCGTAAAGACAAAGATCGCGTGTGACGGCCGGCGCAGCGAGGGTTTAAAGGTACGTAAGAATAAACGGAGAAAATCGCCACCTGTACGGTACGGCGGGAGAGAAAACTTGCTTTGGACTCCGTAACGGAATGTAATACATGGGCGCTAGTGGATCCATGTGAAGAGAAGGGTTGGTAGGTGGAGTCGCTAACCCCCCCCCCCCCCCCGCAACTACACATCTTAAACAAATTTAGTGTAATAGGTGAGGAGTTTTTTTTTAATGAACTCCGAAAGTAAAGATGCATAAATTATCTAAATAGTAGTGTATATGCTTCTTATCTGTTTCTTTATACATTGGCTTTTGTTCCCCACTCTACGCAAAGTAAATTTCAGATTGTGAAACATGATAGTTTAACAGGTGCTACGTAACGTTTAACAAAGACGTTCGTGATCTAGTTACACTCGACCTATCCTTCCTCCAAGAGAGGTGGAGCCAGAGGTAGTGGTAAGAGCTATAAACACCGACATTAGTCCTATCTGATCATAAAACACACACCAAACAATCTCTGGTAGACAGTAGACTCCACTCAGAAGACCTCACGGCGAAAGAGAAAGGGACACTGATATGTGTCAGCTTCATAAAATTCTTTCTCTTCGTGGTGTGATTTTACGAAAATAGAGAGCGCTTAAAATTTCTTTAGAAATGTATAGATCTAACTGTAGTCTTAATCATCAACAGATAAACATAAAAGTATTATTTCTTATAGTAGTAAGTTTCCCGTACTAGATCTATATCATTTATTGTCATTGCTCTCAAAAGATCACTAAGTCATAATTTTGTTCAAAAAATAATAATAATTAAACATAACATGTATATCTAGATGCGTGTTTCATTTCATTTAATTCATGCATATTTGTTTTATATTAATTATAGATCAAATTGTTAACATATATTTTTTAATTAATAATTTCATAAGTAGAAAAAAAGAAGAAACAACAAGTTCATCAATTTATTAATAACATTTTATTTAGACCTTCATTCAGTAAATACACTTAAAAAATCATAAGTTGACAGCATAAGAACAAAAACTCTCTTTAAAAAAAGTTATAGAAAGTTCAATATAGGTCAATCTTGTCTTAGACTTAGACTATCTATTATTCTATTTAATAATTTAATTCTAACTGGTTCTAGACTAGATAAAGATTATTTAAGAAAGAAAAGAATAGAATCTAAGATTTAGAATAAGTCTATTATAAGTTCAATAACTAAGTGAAAGTCTATAATTTATAATTTAGATCATAATTAATAAATTATCTGTCATTTTTTATTTATTTTTATGATAATTAATATAAATTATATCAATAATTATATTTTATCATCATAAATATAATAGACTAACTAAGACATCTAAATCTAAGTAGATATTCAAATGATATTGATCTAATCTAGATCTATAATTCTGAAATTCAGCTAGAAAACTTGTGGATGGTTGGAGATGCAGAAGATGTATTCAGATGTAGTCTTTTATGCGTCTTGCCACTAGGTCGCTAGACTATCTGATAAAGCTGGCCTCTCCACAAACTTAAATAACATTCAACATTTTCTTCGCCTTCTTCCTTCGTGTCGCCCAAGGACCCCAGACATATGCTTGAAACTAGTAGACCCTAACACCACTAAGCTAAGTCATTCATCTAACGACTTTCAAATTCTAGCACTGGAGACCATTAATGCCTTCAAGCCCAGTGCCATTTTTGCATCAATAGATTCTGGAAGAGCAGGCTATGGAGCCTACATCAAGTTTCTTGGCTCTGACTCAGTCAAAATATTTGGACCATGTGGTAGTGTTTGCAGTTTTGATGTGCAGAGACCTTAAAAGTCATTGACTCTCAACTCGGCGAAGGACATTTGAGGGCAACACAGATTTTAGTGGTCACTGACTCAAAACCTATAGATAGATACTACTTGCAAAGCCCTGGATCATGGCCTCCCAATATCAATACTATCATCATAAAGCAATGCTATGGCACTCCTGTAATAATGCAGTGGGTACTGAGTCACATAGGTGTGACTGGCAACACCATTGCAGACTCCTTGGCCTACCATGGAGGGCAAACACCACCCACAGAGCAGTCTGTGAGTTTTCATCATGCTCTAGCTATAATCCTAAAAATAGAAATGGAAAGTGGTTTGAGTGGTGAAACAAGTCCCAAAAGGCCCGTGGAGTCTGGGAGCACATGAGGTGCCCTGACCGCACTTCCCCATGGTGTAGGCTATCTAGGCCTGAGCAAGCACAGTGCAGGACAGGACATTGTCCTGTTGGCTCTATTTCTCACGGTTATGGCTGAATTTTAACTCACGGTGCCCTGTTGTAGGAAGAAGAGAAAAACAATGTCTCATATTCTTTTTGACTGCCCCAGACTTGCTGGTTTCTGTCTCGACAGGTCTGGAAAACCAAAAATTCTCAACCTGTATGGTGACATTTATGCACTATGCAAAACACCAGGGCTTTTGCAAATCAAATGGATTTTGATGTTGATGATGATGATGATATAGATAGATCAAGATAAAGGAGTCTTAGTATTATTTGTGTTCTTTTCAGTGATTAAATGAAACGTAATGATAAATAGATCTTTATCTAAACATTATTTAATTACAAATGTAGGCTTTTATTGGAATGATAAAGCTAGCAGCTACAATCTTACATTTTCTGTTCATCGACTATAATGAAAATTTTGCTATAAATAATAAATGAATGTATATGACATGTACATTGATTTTAATGAATGCTTCTTAAATTTAAAGGTTAATTTACACATAAAAAAGAAAGAATTTTTGGACTTACTATAATTAAGCAGAAAAAAAAGTAAGTTGAGGAAAAATAACACTGTCAATATTAGAATGAAAATAGGGCTTGATGAATCTGGTCAAGTAATAACTGAGCCATTAGACAGTCTGAGTGAGCTCTTGCAATGGAATCCAGAGAACTTCTCTTTTAACAAGTCAGTAATACAAAAACAAGTTCAGATGGTTGCTAATAATGATTCATTGAGGAAAGGACTAGAACCATCTACTCGGCCTCAGGTGTTGGTGTGTCATGATATGTGTGGTGGATACTTAGATGACAGGTATTTTACTTTTTTTTCTACCATACTGGCCTAAAATCAAATACCCTATAGATCTCTTTCTTTACTTAATCCTATGTAAAATATTCTGCTCATTGATAAAATACTTTTGATTTCATGAATATAATCATTGTTGATCTCTTGTTTATATGAAAGGTTCATCACTCCCCCCCCCCCCTTTTTTTTTTTTAGTAGCACTGGTCTACAAATAATAAAATGCACAGTTATACAAAAGGCTTTAAAGGACATTTAACAGCTTTAGAGACTGACATAAATTGACTTGAAAATATTCCTCCAGATTTTGCCAGGGTTCCAGTTCAGTTTCCCCTTACTGCTTCTACCATTGGCAGCTGATTGACAGCTTTGTTTATTTTAGTCATCACTTCATCACCATTCCTCCAGTTGGCTGGATTCAAGCAGCTCACAAGCATGGTGTGGACATCTTAGGTAATCTACACATTCGGATGATTTAAAACAGTTAAAAAAATATGGTATTGACATCTTACATAATCTACATATTTGGATGATTTAAATCAATTTTAAAAAACAAGTGTTGACATCTTAGGTAATCTACACATTTGGATAATTGGTAGCGGTTTAAATAGCATGGTGTTGACATCTTAGGTAATGTGAAATGCAAGTCTCTTTGTATAGAATTCAAAGAACACAAAGTCAATCATGAATCTTGAATAATCTACTGGTAGATATTGCTACTTGCATTTCTTCTCATTGTAAAAGACATAATTAGGCTTGGATGGGATTTTTCCTTTTTATATGTTTTGTATTTTGCAGTTCTCTTTTTTAAATATGTTGATATTTTAGAGAAGAAATAGTGAAACTTATCCTCAATGTTATTGTTGAAGTACACCAGGTTTTTAATAAATTGCATACTTTTAGTTTTTTCGCTGTTGATTTTTATTTTTCTATTTTATTTGGGGCTACCAAATTCAATTTGCCTAGGGCCTCCAATTATCTAAGGCTGGCCCTGACTGGCGATTCCGAAAAGTAATTGAAGATTTGGAAACAAAACATTCTGATGTTCGGTAACACAGTAGTATCCGCTGGCCTAGCATTAGAAGAACATGAAATCTCAAGGAAAAATTGAAGGACATTGATTGTGACTTTGTTACTAATATTTCTAATGAAAAGTTGAAAAAATGTTAATCATCTGAGGCATTGCAACATGTTGTTTGCACATGAAATGTATGTGCATCTTAAATCTTTTCAGCTCACCATTTAATGCAGAAGCTGACTTAGCTCCAGAAGACATACCTCCTCGCAAATTATGACCTGAAAGAGAAGTTCCAGTCAGTTCTTTCGCAGGAGTTCATGGGTGCCAGAAGCTGTATATCCACATTTTAAAAAAACTTTGCTGCTAAACTTTCACATTTTATGGAACAGCTTTTTTTTTTCTGTTTGAAAATTTTCAAGTGTTAGAACAGATCGGTGCTGATTGACTGTAAATGACAGCTGTTACAAGAAAAACAACTAGTAAGCTAGTTCCACGGTTCCGGAACATTTTGCATGAGAGTAAACAGTTATATACTTTATATTAAGTACTACTGTACATTTGCATTTGTGGCGAAATGTTGTGATGTATACAGACAATAGCAAAATGTAAAAAAATAGTTTGTAAAATTAGTTCCAGAAATTGCTAACTTTTGTTGTAATTCCTCAATTGGGAGTATAATATATATATAAATAAATATATTTATTTATGTATTTATTTATGCGAAACCCCCCCCCCCCTCCCCCCTCCCCAAGTCCCTAAATTTTTTTAATGCGACCCTTCGTAGAAAAAGGTTTCCCACCCCTGGTCTTGACCAAATCTTTTAATCACAGACCTATACAAAATATAGATATGAATTCTAAATGTAGACTACCATATTTTCGTTCATATAATGTGGGTTATACAAATTTGTATTGCCCATTGTATAAACTTGAATATGCGGAAAAAAAAGTTCAGATATAATGACAATATAAATGAAAAAAATAAATCCACAGTGAAAGTATTGAAATCAAGCACAATGTCCTAGTGAGCAACTCTAAATATTCTATTCTTCCCTATTTTTTCTTGTTTTCTTGTATTTTCATCTTGTCATGAACAACTTCCATAGTTATTAATAATGAGCATAATCTAGATGATAAGTATTATTATGTGTGAGTTTGACTGATTTTGTTTAGAATAATTTTTTTTGTTTTCTGAACTCTTAGTCTCTATTATTTTGTAAGTTGATCTCAAGATGGATTTGTATATATGTATGTCAGGGAATAAAAAATGTGTAAGGTAGCAGACTTGTCTTTCTGCACATTTGATTCTAAATGCTTCCTGTCTTTACTATGAAGGCTAAATAATTCAGGAGAATAATTAAAAACCATAATTTAATTTCCTATTCTGGAGTGTTCTGCCACTTGCTAATTGAAATGTAAAAATGTAAGTTTTAAGCTTCATGTTCAATCTCTTACTGTGGATTTGTTATTATAATTAATTTTATATTGTGTATTCTTACTTGGAATTGTGTGTGTGTGTGTGTTTGTTGATTCATTTTATGATTTCAATTGGAACGCTACTCTTAAAATAGTCAATTCTTTAAAGAAGATTTCTGTTTGTTTTTCACCAATTCAAATATCCCTGGCTAACTTTGATAATTTAATTAGATAAACAGACTAAAATGTCAGAATGTGTACAATCATTTCTAACCAATACCAGCGTAACAATTTACAAACCTTTTAGTGTAACTATATTTCAAAACCAGTGTTGTGCTGTCTCTAGGTACTATCATTACTGAATGGGAGACTGGATCCAGTATATGTCAAGAGATGCTACAGTCTACCTCAGTCATTGACAGAGTCACCACCAAACTTGCACAGATGGCACTAGCATATGGATTCAATGGTTGGCTAATAAATATAGAGAATAAAATAGAGGTAGAATAATAAGGTTTAATTAAACCTTTAAAAAAAAATGAGCCTTAATAAATTTCAATATAGAGAATGAGACTCCCCATGGCAGAAATAAATGTATTAATTTAAGTCTCATATACTAGTCAAAAGTTGAATTTCTCATTTAGAATGAACGGACTATGGGGGTTATGACGTAAATGTTACTCTTTTCAGTGCTGTAAAGTTAGTAAAGCTGTCATTCTGTAGCACAACTTTATTCAACAAAAGTCAAGTTGCCAGGAATGTTCTAAAACCCCAATTCAGACTCATCACTTTTACCTGAATTCAAATTAAAAAGCATCATTTGAGGGTGCTTGCCACATTTTCCATCTAGCCTCCTTTCTTACTAAAAGCACATTTAAAATCCTTGAACATGATGTGACCAAGACCCTTCATTATAGAATGCTTGAACACTGACGTGCAACATCATAACCTGTGTGCATATTAGACCAGACCTGTGATGTGGCAACAAGCGGTCTAAACTGCCCACAGCTTGTGACATTGCAGATAAGTGATCAGGCCTCCTATAATAATTGTTCTTGGTGTGACGCCCATATATCTCAAAACCTTTAGGTATTTTACTTTTTTTTTTTTATGATGAGCAAATACATGCCATATTATAAGTTTCACTATTTTTATCTACTTAAAAATTATTTTTATCATGTCTGATCCACTACATGTAAATATTCAGCACTTTTCAATATAATAACTAGTAAACAAATATTTGTTCAAACAACACTGATAACTTATTGTAATTCCAGAAACTTTCCTAGATTCTTTACTGTTTCTGACAAACATAAATGGATTATCTTATTGTGTTAGCCCTTTAACAGATGTAAAATTATGGGCAGATAACTGCTTAGTATAAAAAATCTAGAAAATAAGAAATAGCCAATGATAATGAGTGTAAAAATAAAACAAAAATCGACATAAAAGTTTTAGAAAAAAAGAAATACTGTTAGTTTATTTCAATTAGTTACAAAATATACATAACATTTCTATGTATTAATCTGCTAGAATGTTGAATATTAACATCTAATGAAGTAATGAGTTTTGGCATCTTATTAGATCGACCACATACCAGGACTGCAATACTTTGTACATGAACTGACTTTAAAGTGTCGAGCAATGCTAGATGCTCCAAAAGTACTCTGGTATGACAGTGTTATCAACACTGGTGAACTCAAATGGCAAAATGAATTGAATGCACTCAATGAGTAGGATATGAACTTATATTTTTTTATGCTCATTTCTGTCTATATTTTTCATAGTTAGGTCATTATTGTGTGTGTTTTTTTTTGTTTTTATTTTAAAAATTCCTTTTACCTTAGTATTAAATAGTTTTGTAATACATTTCTTAAAATGTCTTTTTTCATGAAATAATTTTTGCTTCTAAAAGATTATTTGTTTCAATTTGTTAAGAGAGTAAATTTGTTCTCAAAGATTGACAAGTTGCTAGACTGCAATGTAACCAGCACAACCACCAAACACACACAATCACCAACCACATTTCCTTTCTGAACATAAAGAGGCAGTTAAGTTGTTATTTATGCTTACTGCATTTCTTGAAAAAGTTAATAAATACTGAATAAAAACTTCTGGCTACACTAGGATTTAATCCCATGACTTTTACATTTTTCACATGATCTCACTTTGTCTTTTAGGTCACAGTTTCATGGTGAAATATTTGACAAAATGGAAAGTTGTTCTTGTTTGTTTGTTTTGTGTCTTTTAGATCACAGTTTCATGGTGAAATATTTGACAAAATGGAAAGTTGTTCTCGTTTGTTTGTTTTGTGTCTTTTAGATCACAGTTTCATGGTGAAATATTTGACAAAATCAAAAGTTGTTCTTGTTTGTTTGTTTTGTGACTGTTGTTGAGTAGCAAATACATGATCTTTCCTTAGAATGTTCTTTCAAGTTTGTGATGGGATATTTCTGAACTACTGCATCTCCAATGATCATTTATCTCACTCGAAGATGATGGCAGCATCCTATGGGCGCCAGTTTGATGTTTATGTTGGTGTAGATGCCTTTGGTAGAGGGACACCTGGTGGTGGCGGCTTTAATTGCAGGGAGGTCAGACATATACTAATTAGATTATAATGAATAAGAGCCAGCCACTGTGGCTCATTGCTATAAATTTATTAGAGATAGTTTATAGGTGCTGATATACAATTTTTAAATAGCACTAAATATTTAACTTATAGATTGACAATTTTTTTAAAAGCCTTCCTCTAATGTACGCATAGTTTTACTAGAAACATAAATTAAAACATAAAATTGATGTTCTGAATGGTACTGCTTTTAAAAGTATATTGATTGTAAATTATTTAAACACTTTATTTGTTCTTGCAATGTATGATATTTGTTATGCAAAATGTAAGTATTTAAAAATATAAATATATTGCATTTTAATATCCACTTGAGCTTATTTTGTATACTGTACTGCCGTTGTATATTTGATGCTATCTGCATCCTGGTTAATAGTAACTTACTTGTTAACTCTTTCTCTCCTGATTAACAATACCATCATTGATTTGACCCCATTAAATTAACTTAATTTTGGGGTTTATAAACTTTAATTTGTGTTTTATAAAAAGGGCAGGCATCTATCTATACCAATTATAACATTTTCTGATTAAAGAAAAATGTTATTGACATATAATCCTAACAGGCTAGTAAAACACAAATGGGAAAAATGAAAAATTTCTTCTGAACACAGAAAATAATTATGGAGAGATAGTGTTAAGGGAGTTTGAGCATCAGATAATAAAATCAGACTTGATGAATGTTGTCACAGTTGGCAATTAAAAAGCTTATATTAAAAAAACAAAGATTGATTAGCAAACCTTGTTGATAAAGAGATTGAACAGAAATAGTAAGAAACAATGGTGAGGAGTAGATAAGATTTGAGTTAGGTAAATATACAAAAGATTACAATTCTCATGCTCTTAATTTTTTTGAGAAAATCAGAAATGATGAGATTCTTAAAATAACATTAACCTGAATATTCTGGGCATTTCTTTAAAACTCAGCAATCCCTTTCTTAGAATGAAAACTAAGAGCTAATTGGTTATGTATCACAGTCATCATACATGTGCTATTACAGAGTCATCATACATGTGCTATTACAGTCATCATACATGTGCTATTACAGAGTCATCATACATGTGATATAACAGAGATATCATACATGTGATATAACAGAGATATCATACATGTGATATAACAGTCATATTACAGAGTCATCATACATGTGCTATTACAAAGTCATCATACATGTGATATTAAAGAATCATCATACATAATTATACAGTGATTTAGACTCTTCTTAATGAGATGAATTACTTTGGGGGGGGGGGGGTCTGTTTCAAATATTAGAAAGTCATGAAGCTGACTCCATATAATGGTACAGACAGAAGATTATTGTTATATCAACTTGTCTGGTTATTTTTTTGGAAGATATTTGACAAATTTAGGCTCCTGACTTAAGTTTTGCCAGTCCTTAGTGTAATGCTCAGAGCCAGTTAGCAATTCAAAATTTCACTACATTAAGATCATACCTATTATATCAAAGTTTTAATTTAAACAATTTATTGATAAAACCTTTTTTTTTTTTTCTTTTTTTTTTTTTTTAAGAACATTGTGGGTAAAGGCTGAATGTCAGTAGTAATTATTGTGATCAATATTGTGCACCATCAATGAGCCAAACTTATCAATGTGGTATGGTGAGGGCCTTGTGAGCACCAAATACAAATTGCTGTGTGCTTGAAAGTTAATATAAGGTTTATTATAACCTGTAGGTGATGGAGATGATACAAACTCATGGTTTGTCGTGTGCTTTGTTTGCTCCTGGCTGGACGTATGAAAAACATCCCAAAGAACACTTTGATGTTCAGGAAGTTATGTAAGTAATAATTTAGAACTATGTTAGAAGCTGGATTTAAAAAAAAATAGTTTGTAGATAGATTTGTTAGATCGTCTAAGAGCTGAGCTGAAGGCTCTTCGAGCTCTAAGATTTTAAAAAAAAACCTGTTTGAGTGTCAAACAGTAAAAAAAAAGTAGCCTGTCTGAACCACTGTTCTGTCTGGAAGAGACCCAAGTCAATGCCTAGATAAAGTATTGCTATTTCCGATATAACTGGCCTCCAGATGCATGGGCTAGACATGGCCAAAGGACTGAGTTTACTGGGAGCCTCTGCCATTTTCCTATGTTATACCAAGCTAACCATGGGGGAACTCGCCATTAATGTAACGATCCCTTGAGGAAAAGCGCTTGAATTATCGACAGGGTCGTGAGAGCTCTCTTTCAACTCCATCCGTGCTATGGGTCCACTCTCAGGGAAGTTTTGTTTTGCCATTCATTTAGCCTAGTTACCCCCTCAAGTAACCGTTTCCACCCGAGTGCCACGTTGAGGTAGAAGAGTGCACCCAGGACCTAGGTAGCACAATCATAAATCAATAACCGTATAATATGAGTAATTTTATCTCAGTATCTGTCATTTTCATTATTATTTTATTTGCTTCTATATTATTTTAATTGTTTTACTTCATTCAATATTTATCATATACTAATATTCTCCTTTACAATGATTTCAGACAATCAATTTTTAATATAAACTTTAGAAGATTATTTTTATAACATTAACTCCACTAAGTCAAATTGTTCAATCAATTTTCTTATAAATGTTAGAACTGACTTAACTCTTTATCTCCGTTATTATTTTTCATGTTCTCACAGAATTGTTCATTTTTTACATTTGTACATTCTACCCTGTTATGATTACACTTCAATAACTTTTTGTTTATAATCAGAAAACTTTTCTTTTTGGTATAGAATTATAGAAGAATTCATGCTCTTTTAATACAACATAAATTAAAGTTTATAAAAATTAATTTAATTTAATGGGGTCCAATCAACAATTAGGAGAGAAAGAGTTAAAAATGTTTATAGCAATAAATGAAACTAAAAAGTAATTTAAAAAATTGACAATTTTTTAAATTGTAACTGAGATTTAAATACATCTTGTTCCTATTCCTAAGATAATTTTAAACAAGCAAAATATAAAAATCTTTTTTAATAAACAAAGCTTATTTAAGGGAAAGAACTCTACACTTACAAATATATCTCTTAATAAGTTATTTCCTTTATTCAATATCAAACATAAATAATTAATTACCAATAGTTAATTGACTAATTGGTTAACTTTTTAATTGATTCATGTTTTGTTAGGTACAATTATTAATTGTTTTAAGTCTAAAATTGATACAAGAATTGGTGTTATGAAACCCTACATATTTAGCCTTATCTTTTAATACTGAAGGATTAATTTCCCTTGTTGGTTTAAAAAAAATAATTAATTACCAGTAATTAATTTAGTAATTTTTTTTTATTGATTTATGTCTTGTCTATGCCAATGAATAATTGTGCAATGTTTCAATTTGATCAGAGAATGTGTGTGGGGAAAATAACATATACAAACTTTTTAACAGACAGTGATTTGATACAAGCTTAGTAAAAATGTGTATTTATGATTGCTCAGGCTCTAACACCAAAGCACCAAATTACCAAATATAACATCACAACACTACAGTACCAAATGTAACATCATAACACTAATTTACCAAATGTAACATCACAACACTAAAGTACCAAATGTAAAGTCATTGCCCTAAAGTACCAAATGTAACATCACAACACTAAAGTACCAAATGTAAAGTCATTGCCCTAAAGTACCAAATGTAACATCACAACACTAAAGTACCAAATGTAAAGTCATTGCCCTAAAGTACCAAATGTAACATCACAACACTAAAGTACCAAATGTAAAACCCAGCACTTAAGTACCAATACAGTACCAAATGTAACACCAAGCACTAAAGTACCAAATGTAACATCACAACACTAAAGTACCAAATGTAACATCACAGCACTAAAGTACGGTACCAAATATAACCTCTTAGCAGTAAAGCTCCAATGTTGTTCTTTTCATTAATGGGAAAATTGTTATTGTTATTAATGGTAAAATTGTTATAGTTATTAATCGTTATGTCACACCTCATAGTTTTATCATTTTCAGGTTTTGGGGACTACTCAATGATAGAATGTCAACAAGAACAGTCAAAGTTCCATTTTCTACTTCCTTCTGTCGTGGATATGGAAACCAGTATTTTTTAGAAGGGCAGGTAATGCAGCCAAAAATATGTTCATAATTAGCAGTGATTTCCAGTCTCCATTTAATTAAGACACAATCCTTTTATACATTGTCCAAGAACTGCATTCCAAAATCCATTAAAAAATATTCTACATGTATGTACTATAAAAAAATCTTCAATTCTTTGTGACCCCTTTTGGTACCTTGATGTACCAGTAGCTGGAAATCAGAAGTAAAATATGACTTTTTCAATTAGTGCAAGTTAGTGAATGGAAACTATGACTTTTTCAATTAGTGCAAGTTAGTGGATGGAAACTATGACTTTTTCAATTAGTGCAAGTTAGTGGATGGAAACTATGACTTTTTCAATTAGTGTAAATTAGTGAATGGAAATTGTTTTTTCAATTAGTGTAAGTTAGTGAATGGAAACTATTTTTTCAATTAGTGTAAGTTAGTGAATGGAAATTGTTTTTTCAATTAGTGTAAGTTAGTGAATGGAAACTGTTTTTTCAATTAGTGTAAATTAGTGAATGGAAACTGTTTTTTTCAATTTGTATAAGTTAGTGAATGGAAAATATTTTTTCAATTAGTGTAAGTGGATGGAAACTGTTTTTTTCAATTAGTGTAAGTTAGTGGATGCATCTTTTTGTTTTTTACACTTAGGATTAACAAAATTATAAATTTTAGTTTGATAAAGATTTTTGTCTGAGAACTTTTAAGCTTATGCCACTAGAGACCTGATTTATAAGATAAATCTTCCTGATACCACTTAGAAAAGAAAACTCTTTCTCCTCCTTCTCATTGGGCTGGTTGCACTATACCCTCATTTACCATTGTTGGTTCTGTTTTTGCAACAGGCTTACAAAAGGAATAGAGTGCTGTAATAATAATATTAATAATTAGGCTTGTCAGCTGTGACCTACATATTTTGCCACATCCAGGGCAAGCACAACCATCATTTTTGGGCTAATTCTGCATTGGTTGTAATATTAACAGGTGAATATACCACAACTATCAACATTATATGATTGAACAACACAATGGTAACAATATAATATTAATTTAGATAAATAACATTGCATAAAGAAATAATATACAATATATAAAGATATGACTGAGACCTGTCATGGAACTACTAAGGAATAATCTCATCTAAACTCAAGCTTCAGATCTAGACTAATCTCTAGTTCCCTGTGAAAAATACAAGGTAAAGACCTTGTGATGCTGCTGCA
Source organism: Biomphalaria glabrata (assembly GCF_947242115.1). Classification (NCBI taxonomy): domain Eukaryota; kingdom Metazoa; phylum Mollusca; class Gastropoda; family Planorbidae; genus Biomphalaria; species Biomphalaria glabrata. The sequence continues at coordinate 32,406,557 of NC_074712.1, read as the reverse complement.
TAGAGATTTTGGTGGCAATGCAAATAGCAATAGTTCAAGACCAAAGTCAACCAAACTACTTACCAATAAAAGGGCAACAGCGGCACAACACCATACACTGAATGCAGAACTGTGTGCCTTCTCCAAAGTTGTTAAAGGAAAAGGGATTATGCCAACCCAAAAGTCTGGCAACACACATAAATAAAAGCTTCCTTGTGTTTGATGTGTATTACCTTTTTTTAGCTCATAATTGGGTGTATTCTAACTGACCTGTCTCGAAAAGACCTAAAAGTTTCATACTAGAACTAGACATTTATGTTTTTTTGTTGTTAGTATTATGATAACTTTATGTCTACCTTGTAATAGCTTCATCAGTTTTTAGCTTGTCTTTTAAATTACAATTACCTTTAGTACTATAGATGACTGACCTCTGACTTGCACACTTTGATCAATATTGGTGTAAAATCATTAAAAATGTTTCCTGTCTCAGAGCTTGAGTGAGAGTCCCTGGTACAACCTCTGTGTACAACAGATTCAGCCATCATTCACACAGAGCCAGTTCTACAGGTACACTCTAGCAAAAACTGTGAGACAAGTCACAGAGAAAACTGGAGAAGCCAAAGAGGAAATAGATGTGAAGGTACACTCTGAAGTACAGCATCCAGCAAACCCAAGTATGGACTTTGATGTAAGCTGTGGATATATAGGAGGTGGATGTCTGAAGTTGTTTGCTGAGAGAATTCAGTCCCAAGCTGTGTGCTTCAAGTAAATTTTTTTAATGGAATCTTTGTCTGTCACAGACTGAAATTCAATGTGTATTTTTTGTTTTAAAGCTACTATTTCAATAACTAAATTAATCTTTTAGCAAATATATCTGTTATTAATGATAAAACCAGTGAGTTTGCCCAAAATTTGAATTTTCAAAAATGTTAACATTGGATTGGATATAAACTGATTACAATTTTGAGCACCCATATAAGGCCTAGAATAATCTCATTCATTCATCCTTGTTGTTTGAGATAACTAGATCTAGTCCAACTCCACTATTTACCAAATAAAACTTATGTTTATATGTGACCATCATATTTGATTCATTTGGAACACTCTATACAAAATGTTCTTTTGACTAGATCTAGCTGTCATGAAAAAAAAAATTAAATATTGCTTCACGTTGCTTAAAAAAATTACTCCTAGCTAACAATAGTTTCATTTCATGAAAGAGAAGTAGGTTATTTTTTTTACTATATAATAGAGTGGTCTGTTTTGTATAGAAGCATTTAATATTTATAAATAATTTTGATTATAAATGCAAACATTTCTTAAGTTGAGCATGTAAACTAAGTATATGATATGCAGGGATGCTTTTTTGTGTGTGTAAATAGTGACATGTCACTATCTATCTACACACAATTATGGCATCTTTAACAAGATTTTTAAATTGTAAATGAATTCTGAAAATGTTAAAAAGTAATTTATTTCATGCTTTAAATTTCCTGATCTGAAATTTACATATTTCAAAATATTTCTTTATATCCCCCCCCCCCTCCCATTCCGGACCTTTTATAAATATTTCTTTTTGACCACTTCCAGATTATTTAAACTTGACTCAGATTACTTCAAATCTCTGGAGATTTCTGTTGTTTGGAAAGCTTCTTGTATTGATGACTTTAGTTTTGCACTGGCACTGACATCCGCTGATGAAGAAAAAATTCGCCCCATCTTTACTCTCCTAGAGACTACAAGCTTGTCAGACAAGCAGCGCAAAGATATGAGCCTACAATTGTGTGAAGTTGATCCATCGATATGTGTGCAGACTATTAGGCAGATGGAAGAAACAAACCTCAAAAATGGATTTACGAAAAGGTGAATTTAATGTATAAAAAGTTATAATCCAAACTTACAAGGGCAAGTGTAGTCAAGTATTATGAGTCTTTGCTTGTAATGTGTCTTGGTTTATTTGGGCAGTCAACATGTTGACCACCATTTGCTGCACCACATGACACCACCACTTAAAGAACTTAACAACTCAGGGCTCTAAAATAACATAAAGGTTAATGTCCAATAAATCATAGCCAGTACTGTACCATTCGCAGCACGTAACAAAAGGAGCCATATATAACACAGGCTGTACAAATATTTCTTCGTGAACAACCGTACCGACGTATCAACTTTTCTTGCACTGGCCTCTCCATCTCATACCGGGCTTGCACTGGGTTCAACTGTTCAGGACTGACTTCAAACACTGGGCTTGTTGTGTCGGACTTGATTGTAGACCAAGATCAAGACACTGTCTCATACTAGTCAAGGTGTCTTGACTGTACTTGACAGTACTCCATACTGAACTGTCACAATACACTGTACAGAACCACACTGAACTGTGCTGTAGTCGACCGAACTGTATTGAACTGGGCTGTAGTGAACCGTCTTGACTGTGACACCTCTGATCTTTATATAGGGTCCCTAATGGCCTTCTAGAACCAGACAGAACATTGCTTGACCATTCTGGTTGATCAGATGAATACATCCCTCGTAACGCCCCTGAGCTCTATTCACAACACCGATCCTTCCTGAACTGTCTTGGCTGACCGTCATAACTCGTCACAGTTGCTTGCTCGTCTGCACTGGCTTGGTGAGATTTGCGTCGGCTGACTACACACACCACTACCCCCACCTGTGTCACCATCAGGTTTATAACAGCATATATGAAGTTACTGAAATCTTGTCCTTGTGAAACATGATTATTTTTAACTGAGAGTCCATGATTATTTTTAACTAAGGGTCCTTAACCTGAATTAAACTCATTGAGTTATCAAACCCCAAGTGTGTTTCTAGCACCAGCTGTGGAATTTATACGCCATTGCTTGTTTATTGATCTGAAATCACTTTTCTAAATAGCTACTTACATAAAATCAAAGAGTCCTTAAATCATGAGCTAAGAAAAAACTATTTGTAGTGACTTTTAGTTCATATCTTAGATGAGTAATTATGTTCTTTAACCAGCAAATCTCCCATCTGATAGTGTGGATTGCATTTAAAAAAAACAAGGTTGCAAAGATAATTTAAAATCGACCCTCGAAGTGGTCCTCTCAGGCAGGTAATAGGTTCTTTTCAATATTTTCAGTAAGAATATCTGAAGCTATGAAATTCACAATATTTTAAACCACAACATTATTTTCGCCAATTCAATGTATGTATTGAAAGTGTTGCTAATTAATATATAAGATATAATATTCAAATGTATGCAATGAACTTATTGTTACAAAGATATGGTTCAATGTGAACCTGGCCTAACTGATGTTATGGACTGATTATATCATTGATGGTTTTCTAAAGGGCCAATCTCTCATTCAAGGGAAGAAGCTTTTCCCTTTAAAAGTCTAAGTATATCCACTACTATGTCTATCACACTCCATGTGTAGCATATGAAACACAACTTCTGTTGTTATCAATTCTTTTTGACTTAATCTGCATAAAAAAAAGTAAGCTTTGAGACCTAGAAGCCCAAAGTATCCAAGATTTATCCAACATTCACCAACTATTGTTAGGCTCCATTATTAGAGCAGAGTGGACTGCGGGACATCTTGAAACGCCCAAACATAAGATTCTAGTTTTGTTGATAACCAAGCTTATTTCATGCTTGGCCAATATCATAATTGCATTAGGCTGTATTACCAGTAGCAGTATATCTGGTTTATTACATTTACAGCTTGACTTTTATGTAGGCCTAATTTCAGGCCAGAATGCAAAAGAAGATGGGTTAAAAATATATCCAATATCATTAGCTACATTATCAAAATAAAAGACTACTGCATCTTTTCAATCTTTTTGTCCCTAGTACTTTCCTTGTGAGCAGTTCAAAGTTTATAGAAGCTGGATACAAAGACAATTTGTTTATTCTATCTGCTATACTTGTTCCTTGTGATAATGTTGGAGCCTTGAATTCTTGCATGACTGTACATATAGGGCACATCACAGTAAGTAGTGCATACGTACATTACAGTAAGTAGTATATCTCTGTTGCCTCTTTCAACAGTGAGGTGACCATCATCTCATAAAAATGAGATGAAAGCCTATAGTTTGGGATCAGTAGGTTCTGCCAGGGTGTGGCACTGTGTGATCACTGGCTTCTAAAGTTTAAATTTGATTCAGAGTTTTCTTTCTCTTAGATGTGTAGTCAGCCAAGTCTAACAAGCCCTTCCTGGCCGCAGCTTACTGGTTTAGGCATCAGTTGCTTGCCTTTGACCTGATAGCAGAGCCACATATGAATGTCAGAGGCTATTTGAGACGCATGCCATTGGAAGCATGTTATAGGTAGTGGAGCACTGTCACCACTTCTGGCAATAACAACCTTATGGAACCAAGTAGTATAAATATATAGAGCAAATGGTGCAATATCTTGAGCTTGAATAGCTGAAAAGTAATATTAAGGAAATGTCAGCAGATGAACATGGGGCATTTAATGCTCAGAAGGCTCCCTAAGGGCATAAGGGTTATGTCTGGTATATATAGTTCATGATTAATATAATACTTTTCTTTCTGGATGAGCGTCTTAATAGTGATTATAGAACATTGTGTCTGAGTTCAGAATTGACACTCACAACACAATGAATGAAGTCTGTATTCAGAATTGACATTTACTATATTAGCTCTTCCTAGGGATACATTAGAACCCTTTAAGCTCTAAGCATATGACATGGCCTAAATTACGCCTTTGTGCCAAAAATAAAAAAAAAAAATCTAAGCATATCTGTTTTTGAATATCCTCTTTCTCTAAGTAATATCAAGACAGCAAGGGTTTTGGGACTAGACACTAGAGGTTACTAGACTATGTCATTGCAACATCCATTCTATTTTTAAACACATTTCAATCTTTCTCAGGTTCATGAATATCACACAGCTTTGTTTCCCCGGCCATCTTTAAATAATATGTTGTGCTGGACTCTGAAAGCTGACCTGCCTTTGTCTATAGATGACATGCACAAAATTTTGATCAATCCATATCTCAATATCAACCTGCAGAACACAAAAACGCCCCCTTCCACTGAGGAATCCTCCATCTCTTTCAACACTGACTCTGTCAGTAAGTCTCAAGGCAGCATAAGTGTGAGCTCATTTAGTGCTCAAAATTGTGACATTGTTTCCTCCCTCCAGTCAGCCTTGTCTCAAAGCAGCTCAGAACTCAGCAATCCCATTTACATCTTGAAATGGAGCTACTCTAGTTCTATGAACATAGATTATATTCTGGTATCCAGTTATGACCAGTCTGGTCAAAGAAAACTACTAGGTCAGACAGTGGGGGAAAAGTTTGTCTATGTTCCCTCTAATGATGATAACAAACTTGTCTCATTTTCTATACAGCCAATTTTTCCCTTTGCAAATAGTATTGGTGATGAACAATTTTACAAACTCTGATAATAGAATACCACTTTTAAGAAAACATCAATTTTTAGTTATAATTTCTATCTAACAAATCAACTGCAAACTTTTGACCAAGATGAAATTGTCATTTGAAATTATTTTTTTCTTCCACAATTTATGGTTTTGTAGGGCAGATTTCATGTTCAACAAGTTTACTTCTCAAATGGGAGTCAAATCCTAGCTGCTTGTTGAACAGACTTTTTTTTATTACCACTAGACACATTTAGTGTTTCTAGCTGTCAAGCTGCTATTTGTGACATTTTTATAGTGTACAAACACATTAGGATGTGATTATTATCTCAAGTTTATATAAGTTATTGAAAAGACCAGATGGCTGATTTATTTCTCATATGTATTGTTTTTTGCCTTTGCATTTTAACAAAATATTTAAGTTCATAAAAGCTTTTCTAGTGTAAAGAAAATTTAAATGATTTTAATGTTCTACTGAGTTGTTTTTTTTTTGGAATGCTTTCTTTACTAGTACTTTTTGGAAGATCTTCAAATAGTCTATCAACAATAAAATGTAGTCATTTGGAAGTGACTAAAATTTATTTTTTTAATTATGTTCAGGCTATAAATTATGCCAATAGTAATGCTTATTACCGACAGATTTAAAAAGTCAATGAATGTGGGTTGATAAAATAGCCTTCTAATTACTCCTCAGTCTATCCACTAGTCATAAGTACTCAAAGTTCTCGTAGAATTTTAGTCATGTTTTCTGTCCCAGATTGAATATTTGATTCATATTAAATGAATTTCACTTGAGCTAACATTTGTTTACATGTGTATATCAAGTTGTTATGTCAGACATTTTGCATGTAAAAGTTGTTCTAATGGCTATGAGTCAGACATTTGAAATTTAAAAGACAAACTGTTTATATGGCTATTGGACAGTCATATCAAGTTCTTTATGTACCAGTAATAAAAATGTTAATCTAATGATAGTACTATTTGTTTTTTTTTTAATGGTTTAATTTTTATATTATGTTCTTAGAGCAATAAAAAAAAAAAAACTACACAGATATGGAAATATTACAAAGATTAATGTTAAAAAGTTTTCTAATAGACTTTTGCCCTAATCAGTGGGAAATCACATTTGAAAGTCTGAAAATGCTTTAATTTAAGCACAAAATTAGCCTCATAACTTCAAACATCAATAGAAACCTATTCTCCACAAGAAAACATAAAACATATTTGTTTCTACAATCTTTTATTTGTTATACATTGATTTGAATAGACATTGTATGTATACACAATAATGTATCAGTGACAGTCAAACTATTGTCATCAGTTTCTAGTACAATGTAAGAACTTTCCAAACAATCATGCTGCCATGACATTTATTAACAGTTGAATGAAAAATCATCTGGGGAATAAAAAAATCTGATGTTTAGATAAAACAACAGTTTTGTAACAGACTGTATACTGGCCACACAGAAGAGTGTCCAACAGCACCTTCATTCACAAGGAAAATCACAACTAATGAACTCAAAACTATTGAACAAGAACCACTGCAATACAGATTACACCACAATAGGAAGTGGTCACTGCACAGAAGTAGATGCTAAGTACAATCATTTAATGCTGCTAGAGTCGACAGTCACAGCCAGAGGATAAGGAGGAAATACAATTATAAAGTACAATAGATACAACAGAGCAAGAATTCAAACACAAAATATTAAACCAGACAACACAGCATAAATCCAACTAACAGATGATCAACATATATATATATTGTAAATATGGAGCACACTCAGAACAGTCACATTTCATGTCCACTACCAATTCATCCCAAAATAAAACTTTCTATATTTTCTGATACAATCTAATACCTTGATTAGTTTTAAGAAAAGGAAGATGATTCTCACAAGTAGGTACTGGTATACAACTTTCAGAATGATATGGTCATTATTTTCATTACCATACCAATGAGCAAATCCTATGTATGCTGTTCAAAAAGAAACGAGTAATATGACAAGCAAATCTTATGTATGTTGTTCTAAATGAACTTAGTAAGGATACATACTTATTAAAAGTTGAAAGTTCTGGGGTGGCCATCAAATGAATGCAATCCATTCAGAATGACTTAATGTCATCTGTAGAAGAGACTTGGCACGCAGATAAGGCATCAGCTGCCACATCAACTGGAATGTCTGGCATAGAGAGGCACTCATTATTCTGAGATTCATTCAGAGTGGAGAGCTCATCAGCTCCAGGAGAATCAACTTCTGAAGTGGCAAGGCCAGAAGAATCTGCTCCTCCAGCAGCTTCAACAGATATTTCATGGGACTGGTCAGCCTCTGCCTCACTGGAAGCACTACTCTCTTCATTGGCATCTTCATCCTCCTCCTCATCATCATCATCACTGGAATCGGAACTTTCAGAATCTGTGTATACTTCAGCCCCTTTAAAGACATAGCTACTTGGTGGGAGATAAAGTACTTGGTGCTCTGAAAAATGAATGGCACACAAGATTCATTACAATTTTGAGTCACGTTTAAAGTATTTATTTTTGTAGAAGTCTAAAATTTAAGAAAATTTTTTTTATAAAATAATTATTACAATAAGAATTTTAAACAAGTCTAGTTCTAAGATACAAATATAAACATTAAGAGTCCATGACAAAAGTTTTAGCTTTGTCAAAAAGCCTGGTATTAGAATAAGGAAAAAAAACAACAATGTGCTTGATTTGGCATGTGTGCATACATTTAAACACAGAGAAAATCAAATGCATATTATTTCTATTTTCATAATTTGTCAGCATTAACAAAAACTCAACTAATAAAATAGATCATTTATGCCTTATTGAAAATATTTTGGTCGAATTAAGTTTGTCCCTTTAAGAAACATCAAAACATGAATGCCTTGCATATGGCACCTTAGCTATCAACCATATTGTGTCGACATAATTTATACATTTCTTAAAATCTTAGATTTAGGTTGTCTTACCAGCCATTCTGTGTGCCAAACTGACCCTGTTTTTACTACACCACATTTTTCTGATGTCCTCCAGTGATCCATCTTGTGATATAGAATCACTTCTCACTAGATCAACCTCATTTCCATTCACTTCTTCACAGTGAGATTCTAGCCGAGGTCTCTTCACTTCAGCACAATGTTCCCCCTGGGAATCAGCCTCAGCAAATTCACTAACATCATGGGCTCTTTTTTCTGCTTTCTTTGGCTGCTGAGAGCCAAGCTGATCAAGCAATAGAGCAGCTCTGTGCTGCTCAGGATCAAAAGTAGTATGCACGAAAGTGCCCAACTGCTGCTCCTGGCTGTGGTGATTGTGGTAAGAATGAGAATTGGTTTGCCGGTGGTGTGAGTGAGACTTTTTGTTGGGCACATACATAACATCCTTTTTATGACATGCACTGACCAGTGTTTCAATCTCCTGGGATGAGCAAGAGCTGTTTGTAGGGTGGTCGGAGTGAGGGGAGCATGAATGATCTGCAGGTGATACACAGTCAGTCAGGGCTAGAGTGTTACGAGATGATGAGAAAGTCCACTTGCCTGAATGTTTGTAGTGGTGGGCCTTGTGACTTTTGCAGCAGGCTGAGTCAGATTGAGATGTCACAACTTCGTTGGTGCCTGCAACATCTTCCTCTACTGAAGGGGATGATGCTTTCTGAGATGTAGCTGCAGAGCTAACAATGCATTCTGATGTGCTAATTTCTACTTCATCCTCTGCATTGGTCAATGAATTGATGTAAGCTGCTCTATTGGTGACAGAAGGAGAAAGAGCCTCATGAGATTTACAGCACACAGAAGCATGGGATTCTATTGATTCTGGACTTATTGGTGGAGTTGGAAGACTAGACATAGTCACTTCATCTAGTGGTGGTCCTGGTGTAGCTAGGTGGTCCCAACCTGGACCAAGCCTACGACAAAGTTCAGCCATAATTCCATCACAATTACCAAGAAGTTCTACATCAAAGTTGAAGTGGTGAAGTCTTTCCCTGTTTATTAAAATCTGTGGCACATGAGCTGGTAAAGAGTCTGAAAATACATAAGAAAGAATTTAAAGAAAATGGCTATTGACTTTTTTCAGTGATTTAATACTTTACAAATAAAATTATAGTGGTCGAGAGGTGGAGTACTTGGCCACTTATTAAAAAATCTGATTTTATAAAAATTAAAAGATCTAAGAAGACCTTTATGTCTCAAAGAGAAATTCGACTTCTGTTTCCTTAATACATATCCAAAGAAAATTAGCAATAACAATAGACAAATTAAATTAATTAATTTTTTTTTTATAACTAACATACAAACGTAACATCAAAGTACAATAGAGTTTTATATATGAGAACCTTTGTCTACAAGACAAACTTATACTTACTAGGAATAAGGGCGACAGGGCGAACTTTAAGAGATGAACCAATAACAATAAGAAGGTCACATTCATCTTTATCCGCTGCCATTTGGTTGTGAAAATGCTCTGGAAGACTTTCTCCAAAGAAGACAATATCTGGTTTCATTACAGCATTATGTACTGCTGGGGAGCATCTTGGACAATGAGGGATCACCTATGAAAAAAAAAAAAAAAAAGGTTTTATGAAAGACAGTAGAAATCTTGTTCTGTTAAGCTGGATACAATGGCTCAGATGGCTGCCTGGTCATGCGGTTTGAGCGCTGGACTGTCGTTCAGATTTATCGATGGTCTATGGTTCAAACCCTGCCTGCTCCCATCCCCCATCTAACTGCAGGAGGTTTAGACTAGGAAGTAATTATCTTCAACTCTGATTGAACATCCGAAACATGTAAGGCGGAAAACAGATTCTCTATTGAAAATGCATTTTTCGAGTTCAATATTCATTATCTCTGAATATAGACCATCTGTGGTATATTTGCTTTTACTGATGGATAGATCTATGTTTCTGGAAGCTTCATTAGCAAAATTTTTGTGAAATTCGTTTTTATATTGAATTTGTGCGTTTGTGAATATCATGAAGTATTGCCAAAAAGACAGACAACATTTACTTTTGGATTTATGTGATCCCATTTCAAAAGGTAAGAAACATATTTTAGAAATATAACTCATGTATAAAATACATACTTAGTATTTAAAAATGATTGTTGCACACCATAAAGAAAAAAAAAAGTAAATAAAATGCTTCTTTTGTCTTAAATTTGAAAAAAAATAGCCTCGATGCAATTTTTGAATTTGTGATGTCGCCAAACAATGTGTACATTTTTTTTTAAATATTATTTATATTTTGCAGATTTTCGCTGTAAAACACTTATTTTTGTATTTCCATCATAATAATTTATTATTATTTTTTTATTTTTGGTTATTTAAAAAAAAAATATTTATAAAATCTCGTTTTTTTTTAAACCAATGAGAATGGAGGTCGCCGGAACTAACTTCATGACCTCCCTTTCAATGTGCTTTTTTTAAAAATCATTCGCTCAGAATAATTCGAAGCGATAGCATCTAGCAAAGGTAATTATAGACAGAATCTATTACAGATAATTCAGTTCATAATATCAACTGCTTAGTTAATTATTCTGCTTTAATAATAGGATGTCGTAATCTTCAATAATTAACTTCAAGGACGGGAACACGGGTATCTATCTTAAGCCAGGCGCGCGCGGTGAAAAAAAAACAAAACACGCGTTTTGACTTAGTGTAAATCTGTATTTGATAGTATTATTATATTATTATGATTTCTAGATTTTATAACTAGATTAGTATTTAGATTTAGAAAATATAGATCTAGAATATAAATAGGCTTATGTCTTAGCGCAATTTTTTTTAATCATTTAAAATTTCTAGCGAAACGTATAGATCTAATCTAGACTTAGACCTACATTAGTCATTAGCTTTTAAGACGTACGGATCGGACCACATGTTATTTTATATAGATCTATATTATAATATATATATATAGTATAGATCTAGATCTAAATTCTCTTCTAGATAGATTAGATCTAAAACTAGTTAATTTATTAATCTAGCAAAACGTGAGGCATATTAGTATAAATCTAGATTGTAACACTGACTATTAAACATTGTCACTGACGTCAGCGATCGATAAAATCACGCACCGTACTGTATCTCTGTTATTTTCTAGATCATCTAGAATGTTCTGAATATACCAGATACGGAAATTTTGAAAAATAATTTTAATCAAGATCCTAGATCTAGTGATTGTTAGTTTAGTGTTTACATGACTTTATATCTAGATTTAAGATCTAGACTACAGATTTAGTCCTAGATGATGGCTAGATCTAGATTCAGCCTGAGAAATAGAAACATTACCGTAATTAGATCTAGACCTGCAGACACAATTTAAATCACATTAAATTCCGTAGATCTAAATAAAATAAATAATATTTATGGACTTCGAAAAAAAAAACGTTTAGAATATTAAAATCAAAATACTATAGATCTATAACATGGTATTAATAATTAATATATAAATTAGATCTGGATCTTTGTGATATATTTTGACAATTGATATTATTTTAAAATTCAATATTAAAATAATTTAATAATTAAATCTAGATCTATACTAGATTTAGTCTAGATTCTAGGTCTAAGTCTAGATCAATCTAAATAATTCTAGATCCAAAGTTGTAATCCCTTTAGCCTAACTCTAGATCTTTTTTTTTTTTTTCACTTTTACGAAATGTCTCACTTTTTTTTGTTACATAAAAGCAATCTAATTTGAGTAGAAATAAAATGTCTGATGTTCAAAATCGTCGTCACAAATTAAAGACTGAAAATCCAGAAAAGTATGCGGAATTGCTGGCAAAAGAAAGAGCAGCATCACTAAAGTACCTGCACACAAAAAAAAAACAATGGGAAGAAGGTAACCATAGCCAGGCTGAAATAGAAGAATACAACGCTAAGAAAGAAAAAAAAAGGTTTGTAATGATTTTTAAAAGCTTTTGAATTTAGGTATATACCATATAAAAAGATAATAAACTTAGAGATGCTAGAAATATCTGGGTTCAAACTAGTTTTAAGAAATCTAATTGTATAATAATATTATATATATATAAATTCTATTTTTTACTTCTGAATTGTATTTATAGACAATATATCAGAGACTATTATTGGAAAATTAAGACACAGAAGTCTCGCCAAACACGGAACAGTGCAGGTGCCACTCCCACCACTCCAAAATCCGATCATGAAAATAAGAGACCTAAGGATATGTCACCTAATGAGTTAAGGAAGCATCGATCAAGCCAGAGAAAAGCCCAGAGAGCAGCTTTGAGCCATCAAAAAAAAACTGCTATAAGGTAAGCAATGACTTTTTTTTTTTTAATTAGTTTTTTTTGAGAAACCTTCATGTTTTTTTTTTGTTTTTTGTTAAAGAAAATTAATTTTTAGTACAAACCATTTTTTTTTTCTTTCTTTGCATCATCAGACTTAAAGAAAGAGAAAGGAAAAGAAAACTGCGTGAAGCAGCTAAGCTGGCTAGAATTAGTAACAGTCCTGCTGGACTATCTGATAGAGTTGGACATCTTAAACAATCAGCTTACAACCTGAATCATGAAGTAATTTTTCGCAGTATTTTTCTTCTTTAGTATCTTCATGGTAACAATGTTCTAAATAATTCTAATTATGCTTTAATTTGTTTTTAGTTCAAAGCAAAGACCAAGAAACTTGCTATGTCTCCTATGGAATATGCCCAGACTGCCCTAAATTTACTCAACCCTAGAACTCCAGAGAAAAAACAAGCTATTAGGGAACTGCAAAGAAAACACCCCTGCCGATCTCTTTTCAATACTCAGGAGTCAGATGATCTGGACATAGAAGAGGAACTTGGTATTCAGCTGCGAGATTCACTTTTGGAAGTACCTGAAGCAGAAGAAGAAATTTCTAAGCCTGCTCACAATATGGTGCAGGTTAGAAAAGAATGAAATTTCACCTTTATTTTTAATTTAATAAAATATTTGTTCAAGCTCAATTACAATTACTAATTATCATAGTATTCGTACATACAGCTTTTCTACATTCGTGATGATGTATCCCGGATGCTGCCACATGCACGTTACTCGACAAAGCATGGGGCTGCGAGAGTGATGGTGCAAACTATCAAATCGGCTCATCAACTGTACAAGAAGGAACACCCATCTTTGCCTGTGAGCCTGACCCTTTTTCAAACTCTGCGACCAAAAAATGTGAGGCTTTTGGGGTCTGTGCCAATAGACAGTTGCCTTTGTGTGTACTGCACAAATGTTCGGTAAGAATATTTCGCAATGCAATTTTAACTCAGAAATTTTTCATTCTTGTCTTTAATTTAAAACTTCTAATGTGCCTCTGCATTTTTCCCAGTTTGATGATAAATGCCTTAAATAGGCATTTAGGCTCATCAGGTCAATTACCTAAAGAAACTGAGATGCTCAGGTTTATGACCTGCCTTACAGAGAAGGATTGGCCTGATATTAAATGTATCGATGGTATGTTGGTTTCAATGCTATCATATACTAGTATAGATTAAATCCTAACATTTCCTTTTTTCTTCACATTGTCTTTAATTTTTTTGAAGGAGCTTGTGTTGAGTGTGCCGACAAAATGAGACCATTCAAGATCTTCTGTAGGGACATAATTAAAACACAAGGTGTCCGGTGGAAGAGATGGGCCAAATCAGAAGCTGGAAAACTGGAGCCCATGGAAAAGGAAGGGTCCATAAGGTCTGTACGGTTGAAACTTTGTTTTGTACTAAGATTATTTTAATACATTTTGTTTTTATTTATTTTCTTATTTATTTCACCAGGGACTTGCTTACAGATCTTCAAAAAGCACTGGAGGAGCCTACAAAAGGCACAAGCTTTCTGCAGCATCTATTCACAGCATTTTGGCAGTATAGACAGTTTAAGATTTGTAGAAGCAACCCTGAAGAAAGTAAGTCTCAAATAAGTAGTCCTTATACAAATTTAGTTTTTCATTTTCAAAATATATGAGCATTTTTTTTTTATTTCAATTTCAGATGAGGTAGTAATGGTTCAAGATTTTGGAGAAAATCGAAAAGCAGCCTATGCGTCCGAAATCAAGAGTGCACATTTTGGGAAAACCCAAATAACAGTGCACCCGGTGGTATGTTTTTACCGTTGTGGTGATCAAGTGGTCAGACACAGCATCATTTTTTTAAGTGATGACATCTGCCATGATCATCATGCGGTAAAAACATTCACCATGAGGACATTAGAGCTGCTTAGAGATAAAACCACATTCTCCAAAATCACCATATGGAGTGATGGGGCAGCCAGCCAGTACAAGGTAAATTATAATAGAAAGCGGTCTAAACTAAATAGTTCATTTAGAAGTTATTATATCATCACAACTACTATATCTTGACACTTTTTCTTTCCATCAGGGTAAGGGCACATTCTGTGACCTTAGCAATATGCTAGGTCTTGATGTGCAGAGGTGCTATTACGGCTCCGAACATGGCAAGGGTGAGGCGGATGGTGAGACGGGGGTCTTGAGTCAAGCAATAAAAAGAGCTGTCCATGAAGGCATCTCTTTCAGAGATGCAAAGGACATGGTTGACCACCTGTCTAAACTGAACTCAAACTCTCACAGGTAAAGACTATGTATTTTTCTTGATTTCCAGCTCTGCATGTGTACTTAAAACTATTTCATATAAAGTCTTTATAAGAAAGTATGATTCATTAAATTTTTGTTTTTCTCTCAAGGCAATATGTTCTGGTGAGTAACATCGAGAGAGACAGTAATGATGATGACTCACTTGCCATCCCAGGTAGCCGTAAACTGCACCAGTACCAACGACTGGCTGCTTATGTCCTAAGAGCCCGCCGGCTGTGTTGTTTTTGTTGTGCCTGCAGGCAGAACAAATTCAACTTGTGCATAAATGCTGACATTGTTGGGGAATATGAAATTCACAAGTTGAAACCAAAGTATGATATACATTTTTTGTTAGTTTTTCAAATTCCAATTTAGTTTTGAAATAAATGTGTCCAATTAATTATACTATTCTTTTGATTCATGTCTTGTATTTTTTTTAGCGTGAATGTCATTCTCAACAATGGCTTTTTAGAGGATCCAGATGTACAGAGGAAAAGTTCAGTTCCTGAGCCTGAAAGGTACATAACATAGAAGTGTAGAACTAAAGTTTTTAGTTAAAGTTGGTATATAAGCAAATAAATAATTTAATCTTCTTTTTTTTTTGTTCAGTTCTGTGCATCAGCTAAAAGTGGGAGACTACGTCAAACTGCACTGCAGCATAAATAAAGTCAAGAAAATTTTTTATGCTGTTGTAAGTTCTTCAATTTGTTAGTATTATATAAATCATATTTACCTTGTTGGCTTGTCAAACAAAAATAAATTTTTAGTTTTTCTTCCTGACCAGGTGATTGTTGCTCCCGCTGAACAAAATGCTGATTTCAGTGTCAGGTTCTTAGAAAAAAGTGGGACATCATATGTATTTGGCGGCCAGATGGATGTTGGGCTAATTGCACCTGGCCCCCCTGATTTCTATACATGGGAATTCATTCCGCCAGATAAGTACCGATTAGATAACCGGGGACATCATTTTTTTGGGATATAGTTAATTTTTTTCCTCTGAAGGATAAACACTAAAATTGGGGTGGGGGGCGGAAATCAATTTTTAAAATTTGATATTTGTTCTAGAGTTTTTTGGTAAAAGTAAAAAAAAACTATTAGAATCAATTCATTTGGTAACTATTTGTCAAGTTTTAGGGATGTGCTAAGTAGGTTTTTCATGAAAATTTAAAACTCCTTTGAATAGTACTGTATGATTTTTCTTTTTTAATTTCATGTATTAGGGTTAGGCAATTTGTGATTCTGTTGTGAATACTGGTCCTATGATTTGCATCTGAACATCTGGGTCTTTAAAAAAGTGATCAGCTGTGTAAGTTTCATAAACCAAAATAAAAATTTAAAAGGTAAGTTTTCTTTTATTTTGTACTATTTATGTATATATCTTTATACTTGTTTAAAAAATGGGTAAGGATTCTCGGCAGGTAATCATTAGACATTTTATAATTTTTTTATAAAATTAAAAAAAATATATATTTTTAATTCATGTATTTGTATGCTTCACTTATTGACACATTTTTCTTTTTTAATGTTTTTTTAAATTTGTGAAATACATGGATTTTCTGGGATAACTTTGGTGAGTGATGGAATTTTCCTTCTGAGAGGTAAATATATTTAATTTGGTAAAACATATTTTTTTTATATTAAATACTTAAGTCTGCTGCTAATAATTTTATTTGTTTTGAATTCCTCTATTCCTGGGCATTAAAATCGATGTATAATATGTCATAACTGTAACTGATTTTGGTAAATAAGCTTCTATTGGTGATTTATGAGGGAGAATTGTAAACTTTTTTTGGCGTTGGATGGGGTCTTGGGTTCTTAATTATTAGGCAGTATCCATTAAATAATCAATAATTTTATATATTTTTCAAATCTTCTATCAAAATACATTACTTTGTGACACATTTTTCTATTGCTATTAATGTAAATTTGTGAAATTCATGGACTTCTGAATACATCTTCTGTGAGTGATGGGTTTTTCATAATTAAGGGTAAGTGTACTTGACCTACTTTTTTAATGTAAAATACTTGTCTGCTGCTAATAATTTTATTTTTTTTGAATTCCTCTATTCTTGGGCATTAAAATTGATATATAATAGGCCAAATATGTGGCTGTTTTTTTTTTTTAAGCAGAAAGATAAGTTATAATTTGCGCCTTTTTTTAAGGAAAGGGGGGTGGGACCGGGAAAGCTCAATAATAGGCAAAAATGTAGGAAACAACTAGTTTTTTTTTTTTTTTTAAATCTTCTATAGACATACTTTACTTTGTGATACATTTTTCTTTTAATAATATTGTGAATTTGTGAAATTCATGGATTTCTGGATATATCTTCTGTGAGTGAAGGATTTTTCAAATTAGGGGTAAGTGTATTTGACCTAATTTTTTTATGTTAAATAATTGTCTCATGCTTCTGATTTTATTTTTTTTGAATTCCTCTATTCTTGGGCATCAAAAATGATATATAATATGTCCATAAATGCCAATTTGAAATTGGTCAAAAAATAAGTCCCAAAAGTAGAATGTTGAGACCTCAATCTGTTTTCCGCCGTAAAGCATTTTACAAAACAAACATTTTTGTTTTACAAACAAATATTTGTTCAATTAGGGAAAAAAAAATGATGTCTACAAAACTGATTCCTATAGTTAAAAAGAACTATGTAGTGGTACTGCTTACTTGGTTGAATATATCTTCTTGAATTGCATCAGAATCCACCTTATATCCACAAACTGTGCAAGAAGCTGTGGCAAATGAACCTGCAGAATAAATATAACAAAATTCCACATTATAATTCTATTATTTTGTTTTGTATTGAAATTTTTGTAAAAAGTAGATGGTACAAAGTTTGATCTTGGCATTCATTACCATGGCACTGTATCACATTCTGTATCCCAGCCACTTGTTCTAGTGTGTCTATGTTTTGCGTATAGTTTCTCAACAGTTTACCTTTCTCTTCTAGCAATTTAATGAAATAGTGACAAAGGGAAGGACGAAATTGACCTGGGTAAATTTCCTGAATAAACAGAAAACAAAGTATTTATGTATACAAATTTAAAATATCTAAAAGGTATTTTAGAAATATATTTTTTTTTCTGGTTTACAAAAAAAAAAAAAAAAAAAAGTAATAAAATTTGACACTAAATATTCAATAGTTACTTTAGCAAATTTGAAGAATGGCCTTGGATCTGATCGGAAAAAGTGTATATCAAACATTGCCTGTGGATCTGGAAGATTGGGAAAATCCTTAGCCAGTCTTGCATATATACCATCACGAGATCGAAAATCTGGTATACCACATGATACAGAAACCTAAAGTAAGAAATTTTATTTGGAAATGTCAGATATTGAAAGCAAGGGACATGGGTAACAAATAATAAACATAATCATTACGAGAGAATAAAATCTTCACTGTGAATGAAGCAACAAAGGAAAAGACAACTTACCCCTGCACCAGTCAAAACCATTATCTTTTTTGAGTTTCTGAGCAGCCTAAGCACATCATCTAATGTGTTAATGTCTGTCAGTTTCTTGCGCTTTGGTGGCTCCGAAACAATACTAATGATGATCTTCCACAACATTATTGGATCAAGACCCTCAGGAATCACGGTACCAGATGGTACAAGGTCTTCCAATATTTTGTGAGGGCTCTGTCCTTTTCTCATCTGTTCCTGAACCCAGGCTATGGGACCTAATTAAAAGGATATTTAATTTTTTTTATTTTATTGCTAATGAGTATTTTAAATAATGATATATTTTGGATAAAAAAAGTTTTACAAGTTTGTTTATTGACTCAATGATTAAAAGCTTTATAAAATCCTCCCACCCCTCCAAATAATAATATAGTAGACCCTGTGCATCCTCTTGGTAGCAGGTGGCATGCATTATACAGCACATCAACTTCTTGCTTGTAAGATGACCTGTGATTGGGGCTATTGGAGAGTACATGTATTGTTCATGTCCACATAGGAATGAAGTAAGTAGAAGTTTCCCTTTCAGACTTTGCGATCTATAGGGCAGATGATATAAAGGTTATCTTTTTCCATGGCACATATCTAACAAAGGTGGTCAACACAACAACCAACTGTATTTACTTTTCCCACAACTAATGTCAGTTGCCCATTAGAGCTGGGTGAACTTAAAGGTGCCCTAAAGATCCTGAAAATAAAAAGAACCCAGGACCCTTGGTTCTGAAGCCAAGCGCTTTACAACTCAGCCACAACGCCTAACAATCAAGTAAAATTGCAAGATCACAGCTTATATATTAATCTATTAAAGAAAATAATAGGATAAGGCGGAAAACAGATTGAGTTCTCAACATTCTACTTTAAGGACCATTTTTTTGACCAATTTCAAAATTACTTTTATTGACATATTATATATCAAATTTATTGCCCAAGAATAGAGGAATTCAAAAAAAATAAAATCAGAAGCAACAGACAATTATTTAACTTGAAAAAATGAGGTCAAACACACTTACCCCTAATAATGAAAAATTCATCACTCACAGAAGATATGTCCCATAATCCATGAATTTCACAAATTCACAATATTATTTATAGAAAAATATATCCCAAAGTAAAGTATATTTATAGAAAATTTGAAAAAAATATAAAAACAAGTTTTTTAAGTCATTTATGCAAATTAATTGAGCCACCCCAGACCCCACCCCCTCCGTAAAAAAAATTAGGTTGCAAATTATACTTTATCATTATCCTAAATAACAAAAACATAATCAGTTTAGACATATTATGTATCAATTTTAATGCCCAAGAAGAGAGGAATCCAAAAAAAGTAAATTCATTATCATCAGACAAGTATTTAACATAAAAAATGAGGTCAAACACACTTACCCCTAATAATGAAAAATCCATAATTCACAGAAGATATGTCCAATAATCCATGAATTTCACAAATTCACAATTTGATTATTATTTGCTTAAAACTATGTCACAAAGTAAAGTATATTTATATAACATTTGAAAAAAAAAACAACAACCTTAAAAAGTATTTATAATTAATAAATAAGCCCCCTCTTCGGCCCACGCTACCAATAAAAAGTCTTTTTTTTTTTCTCTTATCTTCATGTTTTAACATGATACTATTTATATCAATTTTAGATAAAGGTTATAGATATGTATAATTTTAGACTAGAAAAGATCTAATATTAAATGAAATATTATCAAGATTTAGATCTATTCTAGTTCTTGATCACTTTTTAGATCTAGGTCTAGAGTACTCTACTTAGAGTTAGACCTAATAAAGCTTAACTTGCATGGTGCATGATCTATATCTATTGACTATTCTGTTTACTATCTCAAATAATCTCAATCTTTGTATCTGTAGTAACTGTTGCTGAGAAAAGAAATAAAAACAACTTTTATAATTTGGTTAATATGTGTTTGTTGTTATTTTTAACTATGTCACTATGTCTATTGAATCTCTTCTACTCTTGTTTATAATTGACTAGATCTAGATTTTTTCCACTTTAACTTTAAGTAATTTAAGATGTAGATCTAGAGATCAGATCTAATTTAACCCTACTGAGTTTATAAGATCCTATGAATTAGATTTAGATATATAAAATCTTAGTCTTAGATCTAATCTACATTTAGATTCCTAGATCCACACGTGTACATCGCTAATTGACTATCTACTAGTAGTACTAGTTACTAGATCTAGAAATGACTAGATAGTAGATTTAGATCTCAGATTTTTTTCCATGTTAAAATCTAGTCCTAAGTCTTACTATGAATTATATTTAGACGTAGATATAAGGCTATATAAATTATATAGATCTAAGACCTAGAGTCTACATTTAGACTTAGACTAGATCACTACGGTCTTGATTCTTGATCCACGTGTGTACATCGCTACTTGACTATCTACTAGAAATGACTATATTATATAAATATAGATCTAAATCATCTAGTTCTAGATCTAATCTATCCTGATAAGAGAATTTAGATCTAGATCAGTAAATATTTAAATAATTTCACGCTTATTAACTCTAATGACTAGATCTAGACTAATCTAATCGCAGAGTCTAAGTCCAGTGACCTAGATCTAGTCCTAGACCTAGAGATCGATCTATGTCTAACTAATCTAAAAGCATTTCGCTAGATTGATTTTAAAATATGGTTAAGATCTAGTCTTTATAGATCTAGATCTAGATCTGTAGAAACTATTATAGATCTAGAGATAGATTAATTTAGATCTAAAATCTAAGTTCAAAATGTGCCCCCCCCCCCTCGCGCTGAAACATCGCATTGCCGGGCCGATTTTATGACGCATGCAATGCACCAATATTAAAGTAAAATAATTGCCGTAGTAGTCGATATTGATTTAAAAATTATAGGTTTTTAGCTTTTACAGACTAAGATCTCAATTCAGAGGTGCCCCTTCAGGTTGACTAAGTCAAAACGTGTGTTTGTTTGTTTTTATCGCGCGCGCCTGGCTAAAGATAGATACCCGTGTTCCCGTCCTTGAAGTTAATTATTGAAGAAAACGACATCCTATTATTAAAGCAGAATAATTAACTAAGCAGTTGATATTATGAACTGAATTATCTGTAATAGATTCTGTCTATAATTACCTTTGCTAGAATTATCGCTTCGAATATTTCTGAGCGAATGACAAAAAAAAATAGCACTTTGAACGGGAGGTCATGAAGTCAATTCCGGCGACCTCCATTCTGATTGGTGTTAAAAAAAACTAGATTTTATAAATATTTTTTTATTTTAAATAACCAAAAAATAAAAAAAATAAATAATTATGATGATAGAAATACAAAAATAAGTGTTTTGAAACGAAAATCGGCAAAATGTGATTTATATTAAAAAAAAAATGTACACATTGTTTGGCGACATCACAACTTCAAAAATTGCATCGAGGCTATTTTTTTTCAAATTTAAGACAAAAGAAGCATTTTATTTACTTTTTTTTTCTTTATGGTGTATAACAATCATTTTTAAATACTAAGTATGTATTTTATACATGAGTTATATTTCTAAAATATGTTTCTTACCTTTTGAAATGGGATCACATAAATCCAGAAGTAAATGTTGTCTGTCTTTTTGGCAATACTTCATGATATTCACAAATGCACAAATTCCATATAAAAACGAATTTCAAAAAAATTTTGCTAATGAAGCTTCCAGAAACATAGATCTATCCATCAGTAAAAGCAAATATACCACAGATGGTCTATATTCAGAGATAATGAATATTGAACTCGAAAAATGCATTTTCAATAGAGAATCTGTTTTCCGCCATAATACATGTAGTTCCAGCTGAAAAACATTCTATAATGAATGCAAAAATTATAAACAGTATATTACTTATTAAATACATAATGTGAAAAAGTTTCTTTTATTTCACAGAAATTCATTTTTCACTACAAAATATTTCCTGCAAAAAACAAGGCATCACTGTGCTTTTCTCAAAGGTGACTTCGGTGGAAACCAATATCCCAGTTAAAGATTTTTTTATTTTACTTCCTCCACACATAATTTCTTTTATTTTTTAAGCCCAACTCAACATTAGTAAAATGTTTCTGAATTAGTTGCAAACACTTTGTATTCCTACCTTGTACTGGTTGCCATGACTCCTGACTCAAGTCTGAGAAATCACTGATTTCACTGGTATTGTCATTATCTGCCTCATTACTGATACACTGAGGTTGAAAAAATTTGAAAGTGAGTTACATACCCAATGTTTGTTTTTTTGTTAGTGTGATTGCCATTACAATGTAACATCATAATAACAAACAAAACCCCTGAGAAATTGTTTTAATTAAGATGTTAGTAATACCTGGTTTTTAACAGCAAGTGCACTGGCTGAACCTGGGCCTTCATCATGTCCATCGCTTGCTAATGTAAAAATATATTTTTATTATGAGTTATTGATTTGTGAAACAGTAAATGCTTTAAATTCATTTCATTGTGAAAAATAAATTTGCTGTCATTGGAATTTTTACCTTAAGATCTAACTTGCAAAATTAAGGTACAAGTTTTATTGAAGTTAAAATATTTAGTCACTAAACATGTCTCTAGAAAAACTGCCATATATATCAAAATAAATGTGCATTGATAAAAATGCTGTAAGGATATTAATGTTGAGACAAAAAAAAAAAAGGGGGGGGGGAATATTCAATTAAGTAACTTTTACTCTAGAAGTCGAGATATATATTCAAATAATAATATTAACTTCCTCAAAATAAAGTCATCAAAAAAATAAAAATAAACTTTATCATTGGAAAGCATTTCTCAAGCTCTATCTAGCTAAGTAGGTAGTAAACATTGAGTTGATAACATAGTAATTAGTATTTCTGTCATATCTATCAAAATAAAGACACATTGATAACAATACAGTTAGGATACTGATGCAGGAGACAAAAGGGGGATGCTTGAAAAGGTAGCTAGGTTTAGATCAGTAGATCTATATCAAAATTATAATTATTATCATTATGAATATGATGATTATCAGTTTCCCTCTATTTAAGCTTTTAAAGTTCAAATATGATATATAATATGTATTATATGGGGTAGCTAGGCGAAAAAACCCAGAAGTGCAGAAGTAAAAAACGACAGATAATTTAGAGATCATGTTGTTTTTTTAACACAGGCTGCACTTAGAAATTTATTACACTTTTGAATGAAATGTGAGAAGTTTTAAAGTTGTGTTATCAATTACTATAGACAATGGCCTAATTAGGATTTTTGTAAGTTAAATATCTTTTTAAAATTTATTATTAAAAATACCCCTTTTAAAGCCTTTTTTGTTTTAAGCAACACAGGGTCCAGGAAAATAATCGAACATTAATAAAAGTTCAAAATACAGCGTTTATACGGTTAGCATTGTTAGCTATGGGATTTACAGTTTTTGATAACGAAATTTCGTAAAAGACGTAAAATTACTTAAGGCCAAATACTTTTTGTGTATTAAACATATGCGCACAAATTTTAAAGCGCATTTGAAAAAAAATTGTTTCAGACGATTTTGATCACACTTTTTAAACATTTTGTTATTTTCTTCCATCACAATGCTGCCATTTCGTCCACACCTCTCTGACCTTTCTTGAATCTCAAGACCCCATTTGTTTATTTGCTTCAATATTTACATTCTAAACAAGTAAATTTTATAAAAATATAAATGAAATCAGGCAATCAGCTTTGTGAGCTAGAAATTTACTACTAATACTATATCTACTATTAAATTTCTTATTTAATAAATAGATCTATTGCCTATGAAACTCAATTCCAACTTTTAAACTTTTGAACTAAGTAGGGGTGTGTCTCGTCCGGCTGAGCCAGCGACAAGCTCTTCTCTCACTTGTTCCATGTCAACAAATTGAACAATGTTATTCAAGTTATTGTTAGGTCAAAACGCCACAAAAAAACACAACTTTCTAGCTAATCTAGAATCTAACTGTTAAACATACTGATACAGTCATAATTTATACATCATTGGAAATTTAAAGTATTTTTTTTAATTTTAGCTCCCTAGCGCCTAGATTATATCAGTAATCAGTAATTAATATATCATAATATGGGGTTAAATAGATCTCGATTATTCTTAGTCTTTTGATAAAATACCTCTTGAGCTTTGTGATGTTTCATTTACTTGGGTTGTAGACGTGCAGGATTCGGCGGTAGCTGATCTAGAGCTAGCCTTAGCAGCTTCTTCCGAGGAGTCTGAAGAAATCATCGTTTCAGACATTTGTGGTGGAAGTGGATGCGCCAAAGATGAAGTGATATCTGTGGCGTTAGAAGTTGCTTGCATGTTTGTAAATCCAGAAATGAAATGACTTATTGTTTCTCCTGTATTTAAGAAGCACGGAGCAAGAAAAGAAATTAAAAGTTTATGGAAAAAAACAAAACAAAAACAATTTGAAATTAGTCAAAAGCTATACACCAGTAAGATAAGAAAACGCTGAATCTACTACGCATGCCCGGATGTTATCTATGGAGGGGGGCTTTTTAGTACTGTGCTGCATATTTTATTTTTATTCTTTTATTATTTTGTTTCTTGTGTCGTTTCAAAATATTTTTATACGAATATTTTAATAGTTTTGAATTCAACTATTTTATATATCTTCGTATATGATTTATTTTCTAAATTCTAATTTATCATAGAGCTTAGTGTTATTTACTCTTGAAAATAGCCTCCCTATAGATTAGTTAAAATTTTGGACACTACTGACGTAACAGAGAAACGAAGTAAATAGAAAACAATATAATTATATCATTATTTATTAGATCTAGATTTATACAAGACATCATCTAGACGTCTATACTCACATACAGTTCAAGACTGCCAGTTGGATATCTAGATCTAGAATCTAAACTGACTTAGTGGTTGGGAGAGCATGATTTTCACCTAGAAGATCTAAGAAGAGAGATTCTAAGATTATCCTAGATTCCTAGATTATAATTATACTAGATATACATCATATACTCATATAGACTACAAAAAACTTATCTACAATATAGACTATATATAATATATATTATTATTATAGTTATAGATCTAGAATTCTAGATGTATCTAGATCTAGATTTCATTTTCAACTTGTTGTACTCTATCTGTAATGTACTCAGTACTGACTCAGTGACTGTAGATCTAGACTTGTTACGGACTTGTTGAATTAGTCAATAGTGAAGTGACACTTAGATCTAGTATAAGTAGTTACTTACTTTTAGTCTCACGTACTGACTTATTTAGTCTTAGTGAGTTAGTCTTATACTTATAGTTATAGTCTTATTAGAAATTAGATCTAGATTTGACTATTTACTATATATATTTAGATCATCAGTAGACTCTAGATGATATTGATATCCAATCATCTTCTTTTTTGAAGTGTAGACAGTGTATCTGTATTTTATAAGATAAGAATTCTAGATCAAATCTAAATGAATTCATTAGATGAAATAATCAATTTTGAAAGAAAACAGGAAGATGATTATTACTTTATTCTTGGCTGTAATAAAAATTCAACGGTAATTTAGATATCTATTTTTTTTTTGTTTGACAAAATGTATAAATAATTTTATAAATAAATTAAAATAGATCTAAATCTCTCTATATAAAAATAAACCTATTGTGTATTTAGATCTATATACTATAAATAAATGTCTTGGAGCTATTGTCTCAGATGAAGGAACCAAACCTTAACTACTGGCCAGAATTGCACAGTCCACAGAAGCACTTGCAAAACTCAAAATAATCTGGACTGACAAGGCATAGCCCTCAACACTAAAATCAGACTGATGTGCTCCCTGGTGATGACCACTGGATTCTTATATGCATGCGAATCTTGGATGCTGACTGCAGATCTCGAGAAGATGACCCTTGCAATGGAACTAAGATGCTATAGACAGATCTTAGGTGTCACTTACAAAGACCGCATCACGAATGAAGAGATTAGAAACATGATTAATACAGCAATAGGACCCATGATGACATGCTAACCACTGTCAAAAAACATAAACTCAAAACTGTATGGCTACATCACAACGTCCTTCCTTCACAAAACATGTACCAGAAAGAAGAAGACGAGAAAGCGATGGGAAGACAACATCAAAGAATGGACAGTGTAGAATAATAATAATAATAATAATTTTATTTATAAAGTGCTGTTAACAAACAAAATGTAGGCTCAAGGCGCTGTAACAACAATACAAACAAAAACATGAGAGCTAAAATGACAGTTAATCTAAAAAAGTTTTAAACAGATAGGTCTTAATGTTCTTCTTAAAAGTGGTGTAGCATGTTGTTATGTTAGTTATGTTAGTGAATGAAGTTCTATTCAAGGCAAAGGACAGAGAGGAATGGAGAAAGATGGTTGACAGTACTTGTATAATGGTGTTTCAATAGCCCAACAGACTAAGTAGAGGTGAAGTTGATACTAGACCTTAAAAATACTATAGATATAATAGGTCTAGTAGAATAACTTGATCTGTTCAACAACAGACTTCAATATCTTATAGGCCTACTTATTAACAAAGTACCAATAAACCAGCTGGTTTCAACTGGGCTATGACATGTTGACAAAAGGAGGGGAAGGGGTGGTCATCTTCTCAATATGGTATCATTGACAATACTATACTAACTATAGTCTTAATCTATATAGTTAATAGCTTTTTATGTCAAAATAAATTATAGATCTACTAAGACTAAGATTAATCAAGTGAAAACATTCTTATCAATATTTAATTTTTTTAAATGATTATAAAATTGAGAAATTCCTTTTCGTCTTTCAAGTAGATTGTCATTTTTTATACTGTTTTTGTGAGAGCAAGAAAAAAAAATAACTCGAAACATTTGCTTGCCAAAAAAAAAATAATTTTGATATTATTCTGCCAACAATATTCTGCATCTCATATTGTCAAAATGAACCCAGAGTGCATTTATGAAGCAACTGGCAGTCCTCATGTTGACATAGATTTTGATGTGACCAAAACAGTTATCCTGATGTCCTTCCCCCACTCTTTGTTGCAGCTCAGAATGCAGGAAATCATTTAGACCACTCAGTTGATCCTTTTCAATTAAGTTCCCTAATCCACACAGACATAACACACACGTTGGTGATTTTAAAACTGATTTAAAATTGATAAAAAATTATAACTGAAACATTGACATACTATTTAAAATCCTGAGAGTGTTTTTTTTTTCATTGCTTTTGTTACATTTATAAAAAAATTTTTTTGGGCATTCCTTCAGATGCTTATTGGACCATTAAAATGTATCATACCGGTAACTCTAATTTTGAAATTTACATTGTGTTAAGGTAGAGCAAATATCAGCAGAATACAAGTCAAGAGTGCTCTCGTGTCATCCAGACAAAGCTGACAATGTTAAACTTGCAAGTAAGTCATCATTCTGAAATAACAATACTATTGAAATAACAATACTATTGTCTGTCATCAGTGTGAAATTACAATAGGCCTACTATTGTCTGTCATATTCTGAAATAATAATACTATTGTCTGGTTTATATATATTCATTCAAATGATACAATGTAGTAGGTAAAAATGTAAAAAAAAAAAATAATAATAGGTTTTAAATAATAATTTTTGTTTTGTTTTAATTAAATATCTATGAATTAGCATTATACTTTTTTTTTAAATTGCACCTTGACATGTAGTCCAATTTTATGTGGCTAAATGAGTAGGTATTATATGGCTAGGTTTTGTATTTGAACATTTTTAAAACTTAAAAAATTATTTTTTTTACTATAGATGAACAATTTTCAAAGCTTTCACAAGCTAAAGATGTTTTACTAGACTCAGAGAAAAGAAAAGAATATGACAAGTGGAGAAATAGTGGTGTTGCTATTCCATTTGATACCTGGAAATCTATGTCTCATGTTCATACTGTAAGTGAAAAAATAAGCGATGAAATTTAGATTTAAAAAAAAATACCAAAAGGCATTGTTTTTTTTTGTTAGTGTCTATTGTTTTGCCAATCTTGGGATATGATTTTTTATTTTAAAAGTTTTCTAGTACCGGTACTCAATGATTTCTTTGTTATATTAGTTCATTTGAAGATTTGATCAAAAGACATGCATTTTGTTTGTGTATCCAATAATAACAGTCCTTACATTGGGGATATCATAAAGAACAGTTATCTCTCAATCATCCAAGTCAGACAGCTGCGGAATACAAGCAGAGAAAGCTGAACTTAACACAAGCAGAAAAAAGTCAAAGTTTGATAGAGCTTGAAGACAAAATGAGGTTCACACTAAGAGGCAAGAATTTATATGTTAATGAACTTTGAACAAAGAAAAAAAAAGGCTTATTTGTTTCAAATAAGCACCTTCAGGGTTAGGGTTAGGGCTTTTAGAAACTTGATTTGTACAACTTATTAAAAACTGTAATCCCCATGAAAATAGGAACAACAAATTACATACTGGTACTTTGAAAAAACAAAAAGGGGCTGATTCAGTTAGGGCATATCACTTTTGAATGGCTAGCTTGCTAGCTGTGACAAACATCTTGATTTAATATGGGTGAACATAGATGATGAAATGCCAGCAGACTCTTTTATAATTCTCATCGTGCAAATTTAATTATAGCATTGGTTTGGATGAAAACATTTTGGCATCAGAAAATATTTCTAGTGAAATCATGTTTTAGAGTGTTAGCTCCTCATCTGTTCATCATTGACAATGAGTAAATTTAATATTTGAACTGCATTTGAGATGTGTGGCTGAGGTGCAAAAAACACTTGTTTACCTATAAGTGGGCTCAAGTTCAAATCCTTACTTGAGCTAAAACTAGTTGTTGCCTAAAAGCAGCATGAAAACCTGCCAGATACTCCTTTCCTTCACTAGTCCAAAGAATTTACTGACTTATTCGGTAGTTAATGTTTCTTGAATGATTACACTGATTAAACTGGGGTGCATAGTGCTCTGAGCATTTTATGAGCATGAAAGTTGCGCGGTACAAAACTAATTAAAAAAAATTTTTTTATGGGATAATGGTGTTTATTTTTTTGGAATGGTCTTTTGATGGGTTTTAAAAGATATTGTTGTCAATATTTAGATGTCTATTTTTTTAACTCAGATTTTCTATATCAAGAAATAAAAAGATTACTTGTAAGTCATCAGTAATTTAAAATTTAAATTAACTGTATAGTGACATCAATAACGTAATATCTTAAATCTAATTATTTGCTTGTACAAACATGAAATAGACACATAGTTTTTTACATATACTGTATTGTCCTATCTTCAGGGGCTCAAAAATTAAAATTAAAGAAAGCAATTCTCCAATCTGAAATTGTCTAGTAGTGTTGTGCGTCGCACTTGTCCTGTCCGAGGGGGGGTGAGACTCGGGGTTAAACTTAGAGTTTGTTTTGCATTCACTTCCACTGGACACGGGCACTCCGATTCATGGACTAGAGATGTGACCAAAGGCTGCACCACTGGGGCCCTCGTCGTATTTGTATACTGTACCAGGCTAACCGTGCGGGACACACTATGTATGAAATGGCTGAGGGATGGCGCCTGGACAGACAAATCTCAGCAGGAGCTTTTTTACATCCCTGCACAGTGCAATGGAGATGCTCTTGCACCTCTTAGGCACTCTCTCAGGAGCCTTGTTTCGTTACCCTTTGGCCTAGTCGTCCCCTCACATGACCATTTCCACCCGGGCGCCACTATGAGGCAGCCTGGGGCAATTCTCCAATCATTTTCTGAATGTTGAGGAACATTTTCTTTTTGAGCTAAGACAAATATTTTAACTTTATAAAAAGTTATTTAAAAAAAAATGTTTGTTCTTTCTCACATTTTTAGCGCTCCCGAAAGGGGAAAAGACGCTATTAGTTTTGTGTGGTTTGTCTGTCCGTCCCGTTTAGATCTCGTAAATTAGAAAAGATATTTAAAATTTGACATCATAATATTTTAGACCATTCAAAGTTCTGATGCATCGGCTACTTTTTTCTTTTCTGAAAACGAAAAATTTAATTTTTAAAATCAACTATGCAAACAGTTTTTTCATAAAAAGACACCATTTTTACAACTATTCACTATTAATAGTAACAAACACAGGAGGCTTTTTAACTCTTCAAGATCGTAATGGCGCTGACAGCAACCAGTCTCCCGGCCGTGCTAACGTAATGACGCTTCCAGCGTCCAATCACTATTTCCCTGTTTACTTCTTTTTCTTTTCTAATCCACGTTTTTAATCCCTTAAATGGTTTAAGGAAACGCTAGAGCGGCCATTTTGAAAGTTTTTTCCTTCTGATACTTTGTTGATCTAAGCTGTTTTTATTGTTCTAAATATTTTTTTTTTGTAAGTGACTAGTGAATTTTTCGTTTTTTTTTGCATCAGACATCATGGCTGACAGGCCTTCTTTCCGTTTTACTGCTGATCAGGCTCTAAATATCTTTTTAGATACGAATGATAGTGACATGAGTGACTTAGACTTAGAGTTAGATAGAGATTCTAGAGCTAGAAAGTTATAATGAAAGCGATTTTCAGACTCAAGCGAGTCTGATAGTGAATTATTCATCCCTAGATCTAGTAAAAGTAGTAAACGAAAGGGGGCGTCGCCCCAGCCAGGCCCTAGTAGATCTAGAAAGAAACCTCACTAAAAGTGTAAATATTGATCAAGTTTGACAAAGTTATGTTTTTTAAATAGATAATTGGATAGAGTTTAATATTTCATACAATAATAATGATTGAGGACTGTTAGAATATTCTTTTTTTACTTGGGAAAGTCAGTTTTTAAAGATCAAATTTAAAAAAAAAAAATTTTTCATCTCTGAAATTACCTAATTTTTTTTTCCAGTGACTATCTATAACATTGTCAAGATAAATTATCTTGTAGTACATTCAATTTCCAAAAAAATTTTATGTAACATGTCTATGTTTTAACAAACAGAAAAAACAGTATGACGTTTACAAAAAGGCTTATGTGATAAAAATTGTGGGGAAAAAAAATAATTCCGGTAGAATGAGAAAAAAATTACGGTTTTTAGGAGTTAATAAGGGAGCTAGCTATTAACCATAATTTTAACACATTTATGCAAATGGTTTTCGAATTAAAAAAAAAACAAAAAAACTTTACAAATGTATTGATAAATTCAATAAGTTCTGTCAATGTGTGTACTACATTTACACACAAAAATGTTTCCTTTTTTTTTTTTTAAAGAGAAAAAAATCTATTTAATACCCAGTATGCATATAAGTGGAACGTACCGTAATTAAAAACAATAATTAATAAGTAGTTTTTATATTATCGCATGAACTTCAGCACTTCGCATCACAGCAAAGACACTTAACTAAAGGAATTATTATTTTTTTTACGGAAATGTTTTTTTTTTTTCTTGAGGCTTTGAATAAAATTTAGAAAACAATTACATTAATGCGATAATCATTATATGACAGTTAGGCCAGGTTCACATGTAACTTCACCTTCACTTTCACCTATCCTTTTGTCTGCTGGACCGTTGGGGCACCACATAAGATCGATCAACCTTTCTCCATTCTGCTCTGTCATTTGCCTTTGATAGAATTTCTGAAAATATTGAAACCTGCTATTTATTTATCTGCCTGGGTGGATCACTTCAGGGGCTGATTTTGAGTTTGTGTTTCTACACAAACTGTCTTTGTAACCTTGTTATAAAATATTTAGAGGCTTTATTAAAACAAAGTACATAACAAAAAAATGTAAAATAATAGTTGGAAAAAAATGCTAACTACTTTTTTTTTTATTTATCTTTTATTTTCTCAGATCCATCTAAAAAGAATTCTTCTGTTCAATGGGAAAGTGACAGATCAAATACAATTTTGGAAAAGTTTAGAAAATATGAGATTTGATAATGATCTTATTTAGTAACACTATCTGTAGTCTTTCTATTTTGATTTACTAGTCAATCCAGTAAAAAGCAATTTTATGTGTGCTCTTCTTGCAATATGAAAGCTATTTTTTAAATACTTTAGAGTTATAGTAGTTTGATTTATTAGATTCTTGTTTGTCTGAACTAAGACAGGTTCAAAGATGGTTTACTTCACAAAACCACACATAGAAATGTTAAAGCTGGCACTTATGAGTTGCACAGCTTCAGTACCACATTTTAACTTTTCTTGATGCAGTCATCTAAATAAGAAGATGCTTATAGATGATTATAATGTTAGATTTTCAAATGAGCATAGAAATAACTACACTGTTATTGAAAGATATTTTCCAGCAAATCTGAAAGTGATCATGGCCACTGTTGCCTAATTCATTGCAGCACATTTAGAAGTTCCTAGGGCGACTATTTCTCATACATGGCACATTTAGCTGTTCACATGGCAACCATTACATCATTCATGCAGCACATCTAGAAGTGAAAACACCATTGTATTATAGGAAAAATGATTTTACATGTTAATAGGGCCACTGTTACGAAGCTTCTTCATCTTGAGCGCAGAATGCCGCAGAAATCAATTATGTCTTAAGAAGAAGGTAATAATGTTGCAATCTAAGTGAACATTGTTTTTTTTTAAACCAGGTTAGAAAGTTTAACAATATATTTCAATATCCTTTTGGATGGGCACACAGGATTGCATTTGAAGTAGGTATGGGAGAATCCAGTAAATGTGAATAAAAAAATAACATGAAAAGTTGAGATCATTTTTTTCATAAATTTTTACATAGGCTTGGGCTTGAAATCTGCTCTTGATATAAAAGATGTGCACTTGGTGTGAATGGTTTTAGGTTCCTTAGATATTCAGTAACATTATTTGCTTGGCTTTTTTTTTTAAACTCTTGTTATTTAGCAATATAGCTAAAGATTGAGTTATTTAATTGAGTTCTGTTAGTAGCTAACGTGTACTCTGATTTTCATAAAGCTGAGTTTCACAAATTCCGGGAAGATATAATAAATATCTAATACCATATCTGACTGGGCTTGTGTCAACCATAAAGCTATATTGCTCATAAGTGAGTCTTGGGAGAAAACCTTTAATGAGCTTCATTGCCACCTACACCCACTTGATACTATTGCGAGTGCAGGGCGGCATTGAATTCTCTAGAGAGGGAAAGGGGAGACCTATTTGGAAACGATTGTTTAGCTGGAAATATTGTTCTTGCCCTTATAAACTTAGGTATAAAAATGGACTAGGAGAGTTAATTAAAGGATTTGTCTTATTTTTAATTAATTAGGGTTTATAAAAGGGCCTTTTTTCCTCTGTTTAGAGGAAATCGCCTCCATATCATTTTTCATACTTGTGAGATAATGGCCCTTTATTATGACACAATACTTAGATTTTTGGAATCCTTCTCCAACACCTGTCAAACACTTAAATTGTGTTTCAGTCAAGACCTCAAGAGGGAAACAACACGAAAAGAAATATTTGTTATGGGCATAATAAGGAAACTTGACAGTCCCTTGGATGAGAAAATTTTACACATCACCTGATGGGCAAACTATTTGTCATCTTAAGGGCATTTCAGTCATTAAAGAAGTTCTAACCCAAGTACATCAGTGCTTGGAAAATCCTATAACTGTTTTTACTAGGCAGCTAGACTTCTTTAATGAAAGCCTTGATGCCACTGATGTTGTTTTGGAGGCACTTTTGCTCTGCCCTCAGGATGAGGTGAAAAGTGTGATGAAAGCCAGTCTGTCTTCGATTGCAGATGTTATCAATCAGCAGTATAAAAGATATCTGCAGATGAATGTGACGAATAAGCTGAGCACTGAGACCGAATCTGCTAGGCTACACAGCATATATTCTGAGGAGGTGATTGGAATGTTCAGTGCAGCCAAAAAAATGCTCCAAAATGCAACAATAGGCTACATCTCCTCCAGTCTGTGGTAAAAAAAAAAATAAAACTGTAACCAATTTAGATTCCCTCAGTGATTCAGCTAAGAAAGAAGTGGTTGAATGGGCCATTGGTACATCTCGCACAAGGAGACAGGCTGAACGCTTGAGTCAGTCAGAAATGATTAAAGAAATGGTGAAGAGGGCAGAACAAAAGTGTCAACAAAAGGAATAGCAAGATAGGAGTAAAGTGGAAAAAATATTGAAAAGAGACAATTACATTGACAGCCTAAAGACATTTTTTCCCAATGTGACTACAGACACTTTAAATGATGTGCAGGAAGTATTGTGTGGTAGAGTGTGTGGTAGGTCAATCTGCCACTATTGATACGATAAGGGCCCAGTATTATACTGTGGCAGGATTGAAAGTTTTAATAGTAAGGATGATGAGTATGTGATAGCATATTGGCAGATTATTGAGGATAGCGTTTTTACTAGTCTCACTATTACTAGAGTTATCCCTATTTCCCATAAATTAAACAGTTTTTACTAGTCTCACTATTACTAGAGTTGTCCCTATTTCCCATAAATTAAACAGTTTTTACTAGTCTCACTATTACTAGAGTTGTCCCTATTTCCCATAAATTAAACAGTTTTTACTAGTCTCTCTATTACTGGTGTTTAACATTTCAATTTTTTAAAGATTTCTTTGTACTTGTATTTACTGATTATTATTTTACTTTTCGATTTTTACATGTAGCGGTATTTTATTATTCATTAGGTGGAATATGTTTGTTTTTAACTAACCGTGCTTGACTATTTCTAGTTTTGACTTTTTTTGTAAGGATTTGTTTAGGTACTTTAATTTTAGAGTTGTTTATATTAAATTGTAAATATGACTCGCTTTTCAGCAAGAAAATCAGAGTGGTCCTCAAACGAGCTCTGATATAACATCAGTTGTAGTAATTATTTCTACTTAACTTGTTTCATTATTTATTGGTACTTATGAAAAAAAAATTAGTATTAACATTTCTGTTTTTGGTAATTACATTTTTCTAAACATTAGAATTAGTTATATTTCCGAATGCTAAATACTTAATCTAATACACTGCCTTGCTTTCTATTTTTTTTCCTGAACTATTATTTGTCTTTTTCATCTCTTAATTAATCTGTTATATTTTCTAAATATTATTTTTTAACTTTGCACTCTGTCAGATTCTCACCTTGTTTGGGTCTGGTTTTATTCCTGACTGGGAAATAATGTGCCCCAAAAACACAACTTCTGATTTTAGGAATACTTTTCGGAATCATTTAGTCTGATGTTCTTTTCCTTTAGCCTATTGAGTAATTTTCATAGGTTTTCCTCATGATTTGTGCGAGCCTCTTCTACTGTGTCCCCCTTGCCAATTACCATTATATCATCCATCACGTTAAAACATCCTATTGGTCTCTCAAACGCATCATTCAAATGTCTTTGAAAGACTTCCGAGCTTACTTTGAGACCAAAAGGAAGCCTATTCCATTTGTACATACCGAATGGAGTCGCCATTGCAGTGAGACTTCATGAGTCTGAGTCTAGTTTGATATGCCAAAAAAGCTTCCTGAATGTCGACTTTGCTAAATATCTTGGCGTTACCCATTTCAGCCAAAATGTCATCTAGTGTTGTTAGGTTGTAATGCTCACTCAGTAGTGCCTTGTTCAAGGGTTGAGGATCAATGCAGATTTTAATCCTGCCATCTGATTTCTCTACCGATGACATTTGGCTAACCCACTCTGTGGGCTCAGTTATTCTTTTCAGAATTCCTCGTTGAACTAACGAGTTTAATTCAGCTCTGACTTTCTCTTTTAATGCTATCGGAATTCTTCTACATAGTAAGACTTTGGGCTTCACTGTTTTGCCTATTTTCAATGTAGCCACGCCCAAGTCACCGAGTGCATCAAGGTTTTGATGTTTGTTTCCTGTGGCTTCCACTTTGGCAATAAATCGGTCTTCATTTATGTGAATGAGCTCCATTTTCCTCAGTGTTGATAATCCTAGCAGGCATGTTAAATCATTTGGTACTACCACATACTCTACATTGAATTTCTCATTGGTCTTTAGATTGGTGGTTACCAACGTAGCTTTTACTTTTGGCTCCATTACCGTCTTATTCCACATAGTTAATCTCTGGGACGTTGGTACTATCTGGTCTGGGCACACATATTTTTCGTTTATGGTATTGACATCCGCGGCACTGTCCACTTGGAATCTGACTCTTGGGTTGTTGATCATCATGACGGCAGTCATCCTATGCTTTTTGGGGCCATTTATTGCCATTACCCATTCAGTTTGGAGTGTAACTTCATCTTCTTCTGTGTCTGAGTCTATGTTGCTCTGTGTCTTTGCCTGAGTAATGCTGTATATTTTCTTTTTGCAGACTGAAGCAAAATGATTCCTGCCTCCGCAAATGTGACATGATGTTCCCCAGGCCGGACATTTTCCCTTTATGTATTCATGGTCGTCCTTGCAAAATTTACATGTTTTCCTTTGTCTTGGCCCTTTGTCACTCTGTTGATATTCCTTTCTGTATTTTGGGCCTGACTTAGATGTTGAGATTCTTTCAATCGTTGGTTTGTCCAAAAGTTCGTTTCTTCCTTCTCTGATATCCTTCATTTGCCTTAGTGATCTTTCATATATCCTACACGTATCTATGCATTTCTGTAGGGTTAGTTTATCATCTTGCAACAGTTTTATCATCAAGTGTTCACTTCTAACCCCTAAGATAATTCAGTCCCTAATCAGACTCTCTTCTAGTTTATCAAAATTGCAGCTGCTTGCCAGTTTCTTCAGGGCAGTTATGTATGAGTCAGTGTTCTCGTCCTTCTTTGTCTTTTCGTATCTCTATGTTTCATTCGTTCTCCCAATGTAGAACTCTTCAAAACTTCATTTATTTTTGTCTCCTGCCCTTTTCCAAATGAATCAAACACGTCTGTTGCCTCACTTCCAATTATGGTCACTAGTGTTGCTACACGTATATCTTCTGTCTCTGTTATGAGTTTCATGGCTATCCCAGTCTCTTCTGAATCTTTTCCGATTGGCCGCCATATTGCCTGTTTGCAGTTGCGGTTGCGGTGCTGGGAAATATCTGTTCTTTAAGTTTCTCTAGGCTATCGTTTACCTTTATTACACCGCTGCCACCATGTTATTGATAATGGAATATAAACAAACTCGAAATAAGAACACTTTCAGATCATAAACAAACAACTTTAATTAATCAGCTTTCTTGGCTGGGCATGGGCACAACTCTTCCCACCGTATAACATTCCATCAACATATAATTTTCAGATTGTGCTTTCAACAGTGTTAAAATATATTGTCACCATGCTATCAAAAAAAAAAAAAAGGCTCTGGGGACTTAGGTAGATTTTATAAACACGGTGTGTGAAATTAGTATAGCACTTATTGGCCAAACATGCCTGAATATTGTTTTGACAAGCAGAGACAACAAACTACTTGTCAATTAGACTATTTCTTTCTGTTGACCAAAGCTTATAGAGGTGTTTTATGTTGATAATTCTGACTATTAAATAATAATAATAATTAATAATAAGGCTTGTCTTGAGTCTGAAGGTTAGTGAGGAATGTAGTATTTCAGTGGCTATGCAGCTGCAGCTGGGACCTACATACTTTGCCACATCCAGCGCAGACAAAACCATTGTCTTCCAGTGGTCGATTTAGATTTTCTTTTTTCCATCCTCGACAATGGATTTTCTTTAGGCCTCAAAAAGATGTATCGCGAGGCCTTTTTAAGTGATCCTGATCTCATTCTGAAGCCAGGTCTCATTTCTATGTCAGTTAAAGCAAGTTGGTGCCTAAGTTAGTCATTAAAGTGTTTCCGTGGGGCACCTTTGTTACATAAACAAAATAATTAACAAAGTTAAAAATAATCACTTTTAATGCCTTTATAAGCAATCAACAGAAGCAACAATAGCCTATAAATTGTATGAGTCACATCCCATCATACTGCACGAATAGGAAATATTCTAAAGGGGCAAACTCTACACTCTTTATGAAAGGAATAACATACAACAAACAAGCACAACTGTTACATACAGATGAGACTTTTAATGATACAATAACAGACTCATATATGGTAGATTATGATGACTTTAATCTTGAGTTACAATTAATAATGTGTTGATAAAAACTTTGATTTCAATGCACATTCACACCATTCCACATTCACACTATGCTGCGCACGTAACAACCAAAAGAGCATTCAAAGCAAATTGCCTTGGAAACTCCAGCATTGACAGTAATTGAAATGAAGACCATTAACCAAGTAGCGATTGGCAATTTGGCTAATACCTTCAAAGGTAGCCTAAGTTTTAATCTGAATGGTATAATTAAATTCAGTAACATGTTTTCTCTTGAGTTTTAATTTACTGGTTTGCCATAACTACTTTTCACTTGTTAGACATTCCAACACTATAACTCACCAAGTGACCTCCATGTTTGTGAGTTTGAAATGATCTTGTCCATACCCACCAGCATGACCTAGAAAGTCTAGACTGTTGTAATGGTTTTTATGTATATTGATTTTTTTTTTTAATTTTTGGTATGTAAAAACTTGAGTACAGTTTATTTATATGCGTACTGCATTAAAATGTTTTGCTTATTTCTGTAATAAAATTTGATTCATAAAAATTTTTTTTTGTTGGTTTAATGTATTTGTCCAATGTATTTAATAGTTGAAATCTCTAAGCCAAATAAAAAAAATATAAGCTCCTAATACTATTATTAAAAAAAAAAAAACAACAACAATACTCATAACCTAAAATTATTATTATTATTAGATAAATACATTTGACCTATTATAACAATCTAATCTCCTGTATTTTACACTCCAAAAGTTACAAAACTGAGCACCAATAGATAAGTACAGTGTGAGTGTTCAATAATGCTAGCACAAAGAGACTTTAAAAATTGTAAGTCATAGACATAAATAAATATAGACTGGAAGTAGGAAGTTATTTTTATTTGGGGGGAGTCAATATGTTTTATGTACTATATCTATGTGAAAAAAAAATGGCGGCGATTGAGCTATAAATTCTAGGACTAACATTTTAGCCAATATATACCTTTGATCTTTAGTTTTGAAAAGTGCAAAACTGCCATATTCCCAATATTTTGTCTTTGTTTTATAATCATAGACATAGGCAAATATATATAGGTTTGTGATGTGGATCTACAAACTTATCTTTTCACAAATATTTCCGATAATAATTTGTTCTTTATCGTCCAGTCTATATATATATGTCTATGTTGTAAGTTTTAGAAATAAAAATTTTTAAAAAGTGTGAGTGTGTATACATGAGTCAATGCAAAGAAAGATAAAGTTTTGTTGTTTGATAGTTTTTTTTTGTTTTTTTTTGGGGGGGGGGGGTAGTATAGTTAAAAGAGTTATGCTTGTTTCCAAAATATTTTTTTTATAAAGATTGTCTATCAAAATGACTTTATACTAGAATAGCAGTTCATCTAAAGCAGGGGTGGGCAAATTACAACCTGCGGGCCACATCTTATCTTATCTTATATAATAAGACATACTTCAAAAAAGAAGATGATTACATCCTACGCGTCATGCATTTAGTCATGCATATTAACCAATGACTTAAATTCTGCCAAGTCACTGGTTTTCATGGCTAGCTCAGGCAACCCATTTCATGCTCTAATAGCACTAGGGAAGAAGGAGTATTTATACAAATTCGTCCTAGCATATGGGATGAGGAATGTGCCTTTATCTTTGTGTCTTTCAGAGTATTTTATTAAATTTTGTTTTTGTATTTGAAGATTATGGTTCAGTGTTTTATGTATAACTGCTGCTTTACTTTTGAGTCTTCTGTCCTGAAGGCTTTATAAATATAGTGATTTAAATAAAGGTGTTACTCTAGTCAAATGTGAATATTCGTTTGTTATGAATCTCACCTTCCGATAACTTCTTCTGCGCACCCAATAGTGGTATATTTGAAGTTGGCCCACTCTTCTTCAAGGGTCAATATATCTGCAAGAGCCTCAAAGCGGTTCGTTAGTTTCAATTGGAACTGTGCTGCAGTATTGCCGTCTTTAAGCTTCTCTACATTAAATGGGCGGGGTCGTGTGGCTCGTTTTGGTTGGCGTTTCAATCGGAGCTTACATTTGCCACTGACAAGGTAGTGGTCTGAGCCGATATCAGCTCCTCTGCGGGTCCGCACGTCTAACAGAGATGACCTCCATCGTTTGGAGATGCAAATGTAATCTATCTCGTTGAAGGTTTCTCCATTTGGTGATCGCCATGTTTTTTTGTGTATTTGTTTGTGCTTAAAATATGTGTTTCCAATTGAAAGGCTGTTGGATGCGCAGAGAGAAATCAAACGCTCGCCATTATCACTGATGTTTTCTGCAGAGCCATATGGTCCCATTACATATTCAAAGCCAGTTCGGTTGGGATTGATTTTGGCGTTAAAATCTCCCATCAGTAGAATTAGGTCGTGAGTAGGTGTTTCATCAAGAGTGGTTTGTAGTTGATTATAGAACTGATCTTTGATGGTATCTTCTGCATCCTCTGTAGGGGCATAAGCTTGGATGGTAGTGACTTTAATTTGCTTTGTTTGGAGTCGAGCTGTAATGATGCGGTCACTGATCGGCTTCCAAGCAATTAGCGCTGAAGCTGCTATTTTAGACATGATGATTCCTACACCACCAATGTGCTCCTTGTCATGTCCTGAATATATTATTGTCTTGCCATCATTGATTATTTTTCCACTTGACGTCCACCGCATCTCGCAGATCCCAAGGATGTCCAGCCGATATGAGTCAAACTCTCTTAAAAGTTGGGCCAGTTTACCGCATTGATTCAGGGTTCTTACATTCCACGTGCCTATAAGAGTCGGTTTCCTTGCGTTGAAAGGCTTGCCATGTATCGGGTATTGGACTTCCAGTTGGCTTTGATCCAACACCGTCATCAGGGTTTGGCCGCCCTCGCCGCATGTATAGTTTTCATTATGTGTCGAGTTTGCCGTTTCTGTAGCAATAGTGGTTTTACAGGGTGGGGTCGCTAGCCCCA
Organism: Biomphalaria glabrata; assembly: GCF_947242115.1. NCBI lineage: Eukaryota > Metazoa > Mollusca > Gastropoda > Planorbidae > Biomphalaria > Biomphalaria glabrata. Next base: position 32,365,283 of record NC_074712.1, on the reverse strand, counting down.
CGCCAAACCCTCCTCCTTTCTCACCCGGGCTTGGGACCGGCATATGGCGGAGTTATCGGAAGGAGGCGAGGTTCATACAAGGAACGGTGGATACAAGACAGAACATGGAAATTGATAGATGAGAGGAAAGAGGCCAAACGTAGACGAGATCAGAAAAATGAAACACAGGATCGCAGCCTAGCGGAAGAAGCCTATAGGGAAGCAGATCTGAAAGTAAAGAGAAGCTGTCGGCAAGATAAACGGGACTGGATTGAGCAGAAGGGACAAGAGGCACAAGCAGCTGCAAGCAGAAATGACACAAAAACCCTCCATCGTATTGTCCGAGATCTCACTGGAGCAAAGAGTGGACATGGGGCACCAATAAAAGACAAGCAAGGCAAAACTTTGTTAACGAAAGAAGAACAGGATGCAAGATGGGTAGAGCACTTTAAAGAGACCCTTAACCAACTGTCGCCAGACCTAACTTACATATTCAAGGACCCCTCTCCAGACAATGATCTCAAGGTCAAGACAGACCCAATAACTGCTGAGGAGGTTACCATGGCCATTGCAGTGCTAAAGAATAACAAAGCACCAGGACTAGACATGATATCAGCAGAAATGCTAAAATATGGGGGACAGTGCATTGTTAACAGAATGACTGATCTTTTAAATCTCTGTTGGCGAACTTCAAAAGTCCCAGAGGACTGGCAAAAGGGAGTGATTGTAAAGCTTCCAAAAAAGGGCAACTTGGCAGACTGTAACAACTGGAGGGGCATTACTCTCCTCTCTGTCCCAGGCAAAGTTTTCAGCACTGTTTTGTTGAGACGGCTTCAACAGTCTGTAGATGAAAGGCTCAGAGAAGAACAAGCAGGTTTCCGAAGAGGCAGATCATGTACAGAGCAGATTTTCGTTTTACGAAATATCATAGAACAAAGTCTTGAGTACCAACAACGGCTAACGATCAGTTTCGTGGACTTCAAAAAAGCGTTTGATAGTGTCCACCGAGAATCACTATGGAAAATAGTTAGAGAATACGGTATACCAGAAAAATTCGTCCAGATCCTACGACACCTTTACAGTCAGTCTAGTTGCTGCATTAAAACAGAAGAGGGAACAACAGAGTTTTTTACAATCGAGACAGGTGTTAGACAGGGGTGCATCTTATCTCCCTTCCTTTTCCTCCTAGCCATCGACTACATAATGAGGAGAGCAATGAACCAGACTGCCTTTGGTATTCCATGGCATGAACAACTCCAATTGACGGACTTGGACTTTGCTGATGATATTGCACTACTCGGGGCTACAAATAAATGCATTCAAGAAATGACGGAGAGCCTAGACAGAGAGGCACCCAAAATTGGCCTCCGCATAAACTTGGATAAGACTAAAATTATGCGAGTGGGATATAAGGCAAAGGGTGTCCCCGTCAGACTTGGCGAGTCAAAGCTTGAAGAGCTGGACAAGTTCACGTACCTTGGCAGCATCATAACAAATGATGGAGATGCTTACCATGATGTAGCGTGCCGAATAGGAAAGGCAGGGAGCATTTTCCAAAGGCTGCAGCCTATTTGGACTAGCCAAGCCATTGGACTCGAGACAAAAATACACCTTCTCAACACAATCGTCATTCCAACTGCTACATATGCATGTGAGACATGGAAGTCATCTGTCAAAATTGAGAAAAGACTAAATGTGGCTCAACAGAGATGGCTGAGACGGATTTTGGGAGTCAGTTACACAGACCGGATCTCAAACAAGGAAATCCTTTGCCGAACTGGGAGTCGAACACTTAGTGAGGTTGTGACTGAGCGTCGCATGAGGTTTGCGGGACATGTTCTACGTCAAAATGAATTACGCACACCAAGAGTTGCGATAACATGGAAGCCAAAACGAGGAAAGCGCAAACAGGGACGTCCTCGTATTACCTGGCGACACACCTTCATGGAGGACCTCAGAACAGTGGACACCAGATGGGAAGAGGCTTCAGACATTGCCAGTGACAGATCATTATGGAGACAGCTTGCCGCCCAATGCGCCGAACGGCGCGGGAGGACCTAAGTAAGTAAGTAAGTATGAATCTCACTGCTCTATTTTGTGTCTGTTCCAGTTTCTTAATGTTTTCTTGAGTTGAGGGGTCCCAAACGGAGGATGCATATTCTATTATTGGCCTAACCAAGGTTAAATAACATTTTAGTTTTATGTTCTTATTTGATTTATAGAAATTTCTTTTAATAAACCCTAATGCTTTGTTTGATTTTTTAATAGTTTCATCAATATGTGGATTCCATTACAGTTTTTCATTTATTATAACACCTAGGTATTTTGCGTTTTTAGTCTGTGTTACTGGTTTGCCATGAATACGATAAGTGGAATTAATTTGTTTTAGTTTTTTTTGTTACTCTTAACAACTGACATTTTTCTGGGTGGAAAGACATGCTCCAATTTGATTCCCATTTCTGTAATTCATCTAATTCTCTTTGTAAAATATCTGTGTCTTGTGTTGTTTTTATTGTTCTATATATTATGCAATTGTCTGCATATAATCTGATTTTTGTTCCTGATGGCTGCACCCAGATGTTTGGCGAGAACTTTGTGTGTCGAGCTTTGCAGGGAGAACGCCAACTCCAAGAAACCCATCTGCAAGGTCTGTACCCAACAAATGTTTGTCCAGCTGACGAGACCAGAGTGCGAAACCCTGGTGATGGTCAAGTAAGTGAACTGGAGCCTGATGCTGAAGATGAGGGTCCTTCGCAAGTGGAGTGCTGCCAACTTGCTCCACTAGTTTGCCCTCCGGACAAGCCTGAAGATGATGTGTGCCACTATTTCCCCTCCTGTGGACCTGATACCCATACCCAAAACCTGTCTCTTGAAAGCCCTATGAAACAACCTGATAGGCCAACGATCTTGGTGACCCCAGTCCTGACATCCCATCCCTCCCCGTGTGTTAAGTGGCTGCCCTCAGAAGTCAGCGACCGAAGAAGGCGACGTTTGCTGAGTCCAAAGTGCACGGCGATGCAACCACGACGTCAGTGCAGCCAGGTGAAGGTCACCTGGAGTAGGAGAAAGAGACATACACCGAATACAACGCAGATGACTCCATCGAAATGGCAATATAAGCCCATTGTCGCCCCCACCGATAGACCACCTTCTGCATCGATTCACCTCCACTGCCCATGTCTTGTGATAGATTTTGTCCGGGACGGACAAATCTGAGAAGGGGGCAGTGTTACGACCCTATTGGCAGCGCAGAAGGGTTAACTATAGGCTCAGCTGACACACACGTGAATCACTAAGGTCAGCGGGGCCATGGACAAGGGACAGTACTACGATTACACGCAAAATGACCAATGTTATGGTCATGTGATCGAAAGCCTGCGGTACGAGTGACAGTGTGTAAGAAAGCGGCAGTTCAAGACCGGAGAGCGTTGAGACCAGGACTGTTAGTCGGCCATGAAGTCGGTCCTGGTCGAGTCCTCAAGTGTTAAGTACGAGTCCAGGAAGAAATTGAGACAGTAGAGTTGTGTACGGTGATGTACAATGTAACATTTTAGTTGTTGATGTGTTGCCAATTGTGTCGTATTGGCTGTCTTCTACTTATTCACTCATTAGTACCAGATTATTGTGGAGCTCTTGTTGTCAGGTTCTTGATGTGTTGATGTGTTGTGTTGTGTTTAGCAGTGTTTACAGAAGGCCCGAGTAGGAGAAATCGTAACAATATAATAAAGGGAAAAAAAATAATTAAATACTTTTAAATATCTTCTTATCTCTTATGATGAAGAGGCTAAAGAAACATTGTCTCTGCATGTCATTCTAAAAAGTTTAAAGCAAATGAAGATTATGCTTGTTTGCAATATTTCCATCCATTTAGTCAAAGACATAAAATCAGGCCAGTATTTATTCAATGCTATGAAGAACTGTGTTGGGTTGGCTTGGAACAAGATGGCAAGTGTAACAACTGATGGAGCCCGTGCTTTGACTGAGTAAAAAGTTATTTTAAAATAAATTAAAGAACAATATCCCAACGCTACACGGGAAAGTTTGCATAAAACTGCATTGAATATCAAACATGTTATTGACCCAATTATCAGCAGTCAAACTTATCAGAGCTTGGGGACTTAACCACAGACAGTTCCGAGAAGTACTTGAAGATGTGAAAACAAAACATTCCAATGTTTGGTATCACAGTAGAGTCTGCTGAGCATGGGCAAGGTATTGAGAAGAATATGGGATCTCAAGGAAGAAATTGTTATGTCCCTTGAAGGACATTGACTGTGACTTTGTGAGTGATATTTCTAAAGAAGAGTGAAGACAGACTTCGTGTTTTTCATCGTATCTCACTGGGTTGCTTGCACAAAAAATGTCTGTACATCTTTCCAAACAAAACTTTTCCATTTCTTCAGGCAAGCAAGTGAAAACAGGTTTAATAATTTTCCTTTGCCGAAAGGTTTCTAGTAAAATGGTTAAAAAGTACAAGAATTGTTAAATTTAAAATACAAATTTTAGAACACCAGTTTTCAATATCCTCACGTCACCATTACCATTAAGTACAGAAGCTGAATCAGCTCAAAAACGAAATATATCCAAGCAAATTACGACCTTCCACGGGAACTTGATGCTAAATTTTAACATTATTTGGGTCCACATAAATCGTGAACAAGACTTTTTTTGTTTGAAAAAAAAAAAAACAAGTGTAAGAACAACTCGATACTGACAGACTTATTTGACAGCTGTCACAAGGATAACAACTAGTTAGCTAGTTCCACCACAGTTCCGAAACATTATGCGCAAGTGTAAAATTAAATATTTTACATTAAGTACAACAGTACAATCGAATTGTTGTGATGTAAAAAGGCAATAACAAAATTTTAAAATTTTTCGTAAAATTAGTCTCAGAAATCGCTAAATCTTGTAGTAATTCCTCAATTGGTAGTGTAAAAAAAGATGTAAATGTTTAATACAGTATACTTGTATATTTTTTAAGTTGTAAATACATATTTATATATGCGGCCCCCAATTCCTAATGACTTTTTAATGCGGCCCTCGATTGAAAAAATCTAAAGTAATAATTTACAAAGTAGCTTCTTTTATATTCTATATTTACTTAAAGTTGTTTAATATTTCATTGAACTACTAGTGAGAAAGTGTTTGGTTTAATTTAATAATTTCACATTTCCCATTTCTCAAATTATTGCTTTATTTCTGGAAATCTTGCTGATCATACAGGCATTTTTTTAATACAAAAAATATAAATATATATAGAAATAAATAAATACTTGAGTGATAAATGTACATGTTAAATGTTATGATTTAAGCAAAACTAATTATTTTATAATATTGTTCACCATGGCCAGAGCAAAACTAATTATTTTATAATATTGTTCACCATGGCCAGAGCACCAGGGCCATTGTCTGTGGGAACCTGAAAGGAAATAAATCAATCATGTGAAACCATTTTCTAATTGTTGCATTAGTTTTCTTTTTATTTCATTTCTTTAAAGCCAGCATATTTAAGTCAAAATCTTCTTACCATATGACCAGCATCCAGTACCCAAAAAAACTTCAAGTTTTCATATTCCTTTAAATAAAAACATACGCCAGGCTGTTCTCCACATTTTAAATTTTGTTTTGGCTGTTTTTGAAACGGTGCTGACTTGTCAATATATTTGTAGAACCAGGTTTCAGTTCCTAAATTTACAAATAAAAAAATTGCATGGAGCAAGACTAGAAATAAAATAATTGATAATACAATTTTTGAGCTAAAAAAAAAATTGAATGGAAAAAAGAGAATACCTAAGACATCACAGATTAAATCTAACTGTCCACTATAGATGATCACCTTGAGGGTTGAGTTATTGACAAGATTATTTACTGTAGATAGAAATTAATTGCTTCGATAATTTTTTAAACCTCTAAAAAGATTAGCAATGTCAGAACTAATTCTTCAAAATTTTTAAGTAAGCTTACAAATATTTATTTTTCCTATCAATTAAGGAGTTGTTTATCTTGTACCTGTAGATGTAACATTTTTCATGAAATCTCCAGCTTGCTTTTCAAAGACAGTGCCAGACTGACCTAAAATTGAACAAAGTATGTGAATAATTATTGATAGTATTCCATATGTTGATTGTGAATGTGTGCAGATTATTAGTCTGACCATTTTGTTTTGGTACTGATACCCAGTTGAACGTACAGGTATGAAATGTATTCACAAGTTTTAGTATAATTATTTACATTAGTCATACCCAAAATACAAGTCATTTCATTTACTATAGGACTAGGAATTTAAAGAAAATAACAATTTGTCATTACATTCTCTATACTGACAATAATTTAACATATTGAAATTAGAACAAATTTGTATAATAAACTATTTTAATGAATGTAGCAAATGAAATTGCAGGATTTACCTCCCCAGGTTACTTTGTCTGGAATAACTTTTAGTTTTTTCCTAATTGGCCCATTCATCAGAGCATCTAGGTCGTCATTCTGCATCACACGCACATGGCGATTATACAGCTTATCTAAATCATCCAAAATGAATTAAATTTATGTACACATATAAATGCAGCTTTTAAATTGAAGTGACCAGTTATTTGAAAATTCTGATTTATTTCTCGTGGTAACTAACAAAAATGTTTTAGCATTATTAAAAAATATTGTACTAAAATGAGCTAAAATATATCCTGAGATTTATTTCTGTGACAAATAAATACTAACTTTTAAAGTGAACTTTCTATGATAATGAGTAGGTAGTATTAAATGTTAATTGCAACACTGCATGAACTCAATTTGTATGCTACATACTTGTGCCACTAACTATAAAAACATTTTCTAGAAATAATATGTTAATGACAAAAAAACAAATTACATAGTCTATAAAAAACAATATGTTTTAGTAAATAATCTAAGACAAAAATTAAATAGGCCTAAATATAAATGTTTTATGAACAAGATTAAATACAGTTTCTCTGACAAACATTAAATAAATATTCCATGATAAACAACATTTTGGGACATGAACATATTAGATCCTACAAACCTATAGGACTTCTAAGATCAGGTTTTCCTGATTTGCTAAACAAGGTAGCATCGCCATCCCAGTCTAGTATGTTATAAAAATTGACTCCACCACTTTCAGCACTAACTACTCCTTCTGTTAGACTCCAAGCTTCAGTTGCCTCTTCGAACTTTCCTTTTGATAGAAATATGTTAAATATAGATTGGAACAAATTAATGTGCAACATTTACATTTCAAAAATGTTCAGGAAATACAATTTAAAAAAAAAATTAAGTTGTCAATCTTACTTTTATGATAAGATAACATAATTTTATTGGTTCAAACAAATGCAAATTTAGTCTGAGTAGCTCATCATTACTACTAGATCCATAATAACTACAATATCTAAATAAAAACAACATAATAACAAACAAACAAACAAACAAAAAACTCACACACACACCTACATCTAAATAAAAACAACATAATAACAAACAAACAAACAAACAAAAAACTCACACACACACACCTACATCTTTTTTTTTCAAAGCAAAACTATTCTACCAACTTACCCTGTTTCACCAAATCTTCTGCTTTTTTGGCAGCAGCATTAATTCTTTGCATTCCTGCTAGATCCACAATAGACTGAAAAATTATGTCATTTTAAATTTAATAAGATAAACATTTTTACTAGACAGATAGAGATTAGACGTCTTTCATTTAACTTATTCTTATGAATGGCTAAAAATGATCATCAAATATTGGGTTAAAATTTTTTTTTCAAGCTTCACAAGCTAAAAAATATTTTTTATAGAATCTAGAATTGTTAATCTTAATTTCCTTAACTTGGTAATGGGTAATTAACTTACAGTTGCATACAAGAAAGGACCCCAAGAATTTGTTGAATCTACTGGAGATATCCAAGAGTCTCCCATTGCAAAACCTTGAAAATTCATTTTAATTCCACCATTTTGTATTTCCTGCAAACAAAATTAATAATGAAATGATAGAAAATGTTACTAAGAACATGTTTTTAAATCACTTGTCCTTTTTTAAAAATATATTTTTAATGTTAAATTAATTTGAATACTGTAAGTAAAACTAGCTATATATATAGGAGATTTTTATTTTAACTCAATTTAAACAAAAACAGACTAAGAGCTTCATTGTCACTATTTTATTTACCAATAAACTTGACTTTTTCAAAAACAAGATATCACATTCTTAAACTATATTTTTTTTTTTTAAAGTACCATATATAGATGTACTACTGCTCTTTTCTGAAGTGCATCTTAAAGCAATGTAATATAAATCTTAAGGCTTTAAACTACTCATTTTAATTTTCAGAAATGATTGAAACAAAAAATGTAAATAAATTAAAATGATGTTAATAAAACAGATTTAATAAAAAAAAAAACAACTTCAGTAGAAAATTAGACTATCCTTATATATTGGTCTTAAAAACTTTTTCAGCTTTTTATCTTAACCAATAACTCATTATTTAAAAACAACAAAAACATGTCTTAACTTACATTGTATAAAACTGAACTGAAATCTGCTGTCATTTTTCCACCATAAGACTCAGAAAATATATAAAATGGAATGTTCTGTTAGAAATAAATAAAAAGAAAAACTTAATATACAATCATGAGTGTCCTAATTCACATCAGATCTTTATTACTTTATTATAAACATGTCATAATCTATTATACATGTTAAACAATTTTAGTATAAGCATATATGTGTTAATGTTAGTGTAAGTCTGTGCGAAATTTAAACAATGTTAATTATGTGTGTAACATCCTTAGTGTAAATGTGTATGTGTTTGTTAAACCATGTTTGTGTGAATGTTACAATGTGTTTTTCTTTAGTCTATCTCTTGTTAGGGTAATAATTTTTAAAGTATCCTTTGTTCACCCATAAACACAATGTAACTCAGAATGAATAAAGCACAAAAGAAATTAAAATATAAATATTTGCTAAAAATATTAATTAAATGAACACATTTTCCTCGACAATATTGAAGGTTTGTTAACTTTTATAGCATTTACAAACATGTCTTTCTTTTTAGATCAATCTCAAATAGAAATATATGATCTATTTTTATTAACATAATTTCATTGTATGTAAGATGAGGTCATAATTTTTTCCCATAAAGTCAAATATTCAAGACTAGATTAAGCTTTGGTCAGTAACAGTGAGTATGTTATAAACCATAATAGTACTTTTAGTGCGTACATGTGTAAACCATATTAATATTTTTAGTGTGTACATGTGTTAGTATAAGTTTATGTGTTTTAAACAACTGTATTCATATTTGCGTGTGTTGTTTTTTTTAAACAATACATTTCCATGTATCTTAGAATATAAATAATGAAAATCAACCCCTCATTATAATCACTAATTCTCATTACTAGATACATGAGCACCAATCATGCATAGCACATTTCAGAATCTTTCATGAAGACATGTGAATGTATTGTAAGGTGTCTAATATTTGAAAACATTTCAAAAATAGTTCTGTAATTGATCAACAGCATAAGATATATGTTTACAATATAACTTTGTATGACATTATGAGATTAAGGATACCTACTTGGAAATCTTTGTATGTAGTTGTAAAGTTTTTCATCAAGCTTAACAGATCTCTAGATATTTCTGCCACATTTGTTGTAAATGCTGAATCATCCTCTGCATAGCTATATCCAGTTCCAACAGGACTATCGATGAACAAAAGACTAGCTGTCTGAAGCTATGAAACATAGACATAGAGAAAGGTACAAATCAAAGATTAGCTGTCAGAAGCTATGAAACATAAACATAAACAGAGAAAGGTGTAAATAAAAGACTATCTGTCTGAAGCTATGAAACAGACATAGAGAATAGGTATAGGTCTAAGTTCAACAATAAATAGCAATTATAAGGAGAGCACATAAGGCTGACATTTTCTTACCCATGTTGTACTTCTGGGTTTGAGGTTGCCATCTAAAGGACCAAGTTCTTCAAAGTTACCAAAACCTGTTCCTGAGCCACCAGGTCCCCCCTGTTATTTTTTGTAAAGTAAGCAAAATAAAAGTATATATTCATATTATTTAAAATATATTTAAAATAAATCTAAGGTCTAGAAGTTGTAAATCTTCATAATAATTAATAAATCATATAAAGTATATTGTTCAAGAAGTTGCATTAATTATATCTTTTCATTATATCAGAGAATTGCAGTGCAACATTGTAGGCCTACATTATAAATGGACTGTGAGTCTTTAATTACATTTTCAATAATGCATATAAACTATGAGACTATAATTAAAGTATTGGATTGATGCAAATAATGAAAATACTGATATAAAAATGTGTCTAGTCTTCTCTAAAAATATTGGGTATCTGTTCAGATAATTTTTATTTAAAATAATTCAGAGTTATCTCCCATAATGTACACATATTAGCTATGTAGACTAAGTATGCATTTTAGATCTGTTTAATTAATGAGCCTGAGATTAAACCCTATGATCATCCCTAGCAATTTTGCAGGATGTATGGGCTATACATCAATTTTTCTAAATAGTGCCTTTCTTTTCTTTAAAAAAAAGTCTAAAAGTTCCTGATTTATTTGATAAGGCTTTTTTTCTTTCTTTTCTTTGTAAAAGTGTGAATTTTAGATCTTGGCTTACTCAAGAGCATAACAATGTAGACAATGGATTCATTATGTTAGGTTATACTATATTTATGTTCACAAACTCAAGTAAAACCCTTCCACATGAAACCTCATATTATTATCTAAGGACAAATATAAAAAGCAACAATAACTTTACCACCTAAATATTTTTTACCTGAAGCCACAAAATAAGTGGTCTGTTTTTATAACCTGACTGGTGAGTGGTGTAATACAGCCAGTAAAATAGGTGAGCCTTGGGTCTCACTTGGACATAGCTCCATTCTTCATTTGGCTCATCTGATGTACTCATGTGATGTATATTTGCACCTACAAGTTTATGATGGGTACAAAAGTGTAATTTTAGATTCTATTCTTTCATCTATATTATAAGTGTGCATCATAATGTATTTTGAAGACGTCTTCTTCTTCTTATAAAATACAAACATTACTTCCAAAAAGAAAATGATTAAATGCCCTACGCCTGTTCCTAGCTCAACCTTGTTATGCATACTAATCAATTACTTAAAGTCTGCCAAGTCATTTGTTTTTCTGGCTGACTCAGGCAACCCATTCCATGTCTGCTCTAATAGCACTAGGAAAGAAAGAGCATTTGTACAAATGTTCTTAGCATATGGAACAAGGAATATGTGCGTTTTTCTTTGTGTCTTTCTGAGTATTTTATTAAGTTTTGTTTTTGTATTTGAAAATTATGGTTTAATGCTTTATGTAAAATTGTATCTTTACTTTTAAGTCTTTGCTATCCTGAAGGGTTTCTAAATTTAGTGATATTACTTAAGGCAGGTATTAGGGCCTACTCTAATCACTAATTAAATGTAGGCAGTACCCAAATGTAAATATTCATTTTTTTATGAATCTCACTGCTCTATTCTGTGTCTGTTCTATAGTTTCTTAATCATCACTTAATGTTTTCTTGAGTTTAGGGGTCCAAACAGAGGATGCATATTCTATTATATATTGGCCAAGAAGACAAACTACAATGTATCAGATGTATGGTCAACAAGCAAAACAAAAAGTGCTCGGGTCTATTTATCTAGATCTAGACCCATTATTGGTGCTTAATGTTGTAAAGCCAATAGTCAATGAATAAGGCATGGTAATGGGCCTTATATAATAATAATATATAAAAATAATCATAAATTTTAAAATTACCTTTAAAATTGTGGCGACTTTGTTCTAGATACGAATGACTATAATCCACGTTAAGTCCATGCAAAATACTTGTATTGAAAAAAAAAAGAATTAAAATTAATGAATAAGTAGACAGGGGGTTATACATTGTGCAAATGCTGCGTGGTTTAGAGAAATGCATAAATGGATGTTGTTTAGAACTGATACGGCAACTCATCTTTGCCAAAACTTTGGCTCTGGATCTGTCACATGACTTTATGTCACGTGAAAACGTAACCTCTTCTGTCATGAACTTTACAGCGGTTTATTAAAGACTAACTGAAGTTTTTTTTTTTTTTTTTTTTTTCGAAAATTGAGATAGCGATTAATTTGCATAGTACATAGCATTAAGGTTAGTTATAGGACAAGTTAGATCAAGGTTATCAATCTAAATGCATTTTTATTAATTATAAGTTATTTTGCTAACTATTTTCTAGGTCTAGATCTAACACACTTAAGGAAATCTACTCCATGTTTATAGATTTATTTAGATAAAAAACCTAGTCACAAGTCTACTATAGATGTCTACAGATCTATAGGCCTGCAGTCTATTTAATGACTATAGTCTACTAGTTTTGGGTCTCAGTCTTATTTGACTTAGACATGTTACCGGTAACGTTCGAAATCCGGCAGTCTATATATCTGATATCCTTGATGCTATAATTCCATTGCTAGGAACTGAACATAGCAAAAGCTTAATTTATTTAGTGTAAAATAAATGTCCACACAAACTATTTTTCTAATCTTGTACAACGGAGAGACATAGATCTATAATTAAAATGTGCACACGTCCACTAGGGACAACACTTTGGATAGTAACAGGGGCGGACTGGCTATACGGGCAAATGCCCGGTGGGCCGGTACCAAATGGGCCGGTCTGGTCGCGACCAAAGAAAAAAAAATTCAATGCAGACAGCTTAAAAAACAAAAGTGACAGCAGCAGGACACAAAGGCCCGAAAACGTTTTCTTTTTTTTTTTTTAATTCTTATTACAATTAATTTTGTTTGAAATTCAACAAGAATATATAAAAAAAAAAAACACTATTCACTGTACGTATTATCATTTGCAAAACGTTAGACTGTACGTTCTGCTATGCACGAGCGGCATGGACTGCTTTGATGTCTTCGAGGTTGTGTTTGGCCTACTCGTTTTGCTGGTCGGCATTGGCCTTTGATAGCACTCCAATTTGTTTTTGCTCCTTCCCTCCCCCGTCTTTTAATGGTTCCAATGAAATTTAACCAAAAAGAGGGATGAGAGATGTTAAGTTAGAAAACATTGATATAACGCAGCAAAAAAAAAAAAAAAAAAAAGGCGCGACAATTTAGCTCTTTAACAATACAATAGAAATTAACTTTAACACATACACACAGCCGCGAAATTGCAAGCCACTCAACTTATTCACAGCTCAATATGGGTATAAAACTCTACTTTCTGCGATTTGAAAAGAAACAGTAAGTTTTTTGGTTTATTTTTAATAACACAGATCTAAAAATACTACACTTGGGGCTTACAAAAAATATTATTTAATTAAAAAAGTAAATCTAGATCTAAATCAATTTTTATACTATTATAATTAATGGCAAACTTATGCTTAGTAATGATAATAAAGCTAGTCTTCGAGTCCGAAGATTAGTGAGGAATGCAGTATTTCCCGTGGCTGCACAGCCAGAGCTGAGATCTACATAGTTTGCCACATCCAGGGCAAACATAACCATTGTCCGCAGGTGGTCGATTTAGATTTTCTTTGCGCCGTCTGCGTTTGTCCTCGACAGCAGACTTTCTTTTGGTCTCAAATGTGTATACCGCGGCCTTCGTGAGTGACCTCCAGCTGTCTTGTTCTGAGGCCGCATCTCAGCCAATGAAAGTTGACGCCTAAGCTGGTCTTTGAAGCGTTTCTGTGGGGCGTCTCTGTTACGTCGACCACCTTTTAGCTAATCAAAAAAAGACTGCCTTTGGCATACGTTCGTCTCACATACGGGATACGTGCCCTACCCAGTGTAACTGTCGGACCAAAAGAAGTCCCTCTATACTGTCCATACCGGCGTTCGCAAGGACATCGCTGTTTGTAGTGCGGTCTTGCCACCGTATGTCCATGATGGAGCGCAAGCATCTTTGGTGGAAGCGCACAAGAAGTCTTAGATGTTTCCTGTATAGTGTCCATGTCTCAGTGCCATACAGAAGAGTTGAGAGAACCACCGCCTGGTAGACACTGATTTTGTAAGCAGGCGGAGCGATCTGTTCCGCCAAACTCTCGCGACTGACCGTGTCGAAAGCCTTGGTGAGGTCCACAAAGGCAGCGTATAGGTTTAAGTTCTGCTTTTGCATTTTTCTTGTAATTGTCGCAGAACAAAAGAGTGTGTTAGTCGGTCGAGCAACTTAGTATGAAGTCATTAATGATGAAAATTATTACAATAATTACAATAATTTATATAGCGCTGTCACATCCGATATTTAATGAATGGAGATTTATATTTTAAATAATGGGTCATGGTATATTCATACACAAATCGCGTTTTTTGAGAATGTACTAGGAGTAAGCAAGAGCTTTTCACATTAAGTAAGTGCGTCTCTAACCGTTCTGCTTTCTCTTATCTTTTAATGGAATGGGTTGCCTGAGTCAGCCAGGAAAACCAATGATTAAGAATATTTTAAGTCACAGATCAACTCATGACTAGATTGACACATGAAATGCGTAAGACGTAACAATCTTTTTTTTTGAAGAAACGTCTGTAATCTATAAGTAATACCAAAAAGCTTCAAACTCATTAGGCTGCTGTTGTATTGTTTATAGTTTTCAGACAACATACATGTATAAATAGAATACGTTATGTAATCCTACGAATGCATACATCCAGTTTTCGATGCGTTATCAAACTTTATATATTTTGTAGAGAATTAGGCTTACACCTATAATATAACACATGGGCTTAGCCGGGAGGGGAGGGTCTTCAAACCATCACTTGCCTCAGACCTCTTTGTCTGAAAGGGAAACTTTACTTACTGCCCCAGTGCAGCCAACTTAAGCAAACTACAGTCACCAAATTTTATGAGCGTAGCCAAAAGGGTTTTTGTGGTTTCCCTTCCCCCTCCAATACAAAAACTAAAGCATTTTACCATTTTCTATCAGTCGCTGGACTCCATTGAATAGCAGATTTGGTTTTTGAATTTTTTAGCGGAAGAGTAGCAGGCTAATTGCATTGTAGATACCTCAGAATATGCATTTTTAAAGCTTAAAATAACGGAAATAATGCTTGGTTCCGGGGCTTCGCCCCGGACCCACTGTGGAGAGCTCGCAGCGCTCCCCCGACTCCCTATAGCTGCCATTTGGCGGTGTGTACTGTCTTTCCACTAATCATAGGAAGAGCGTATCCTAGGGTAGAAAAAAAAACACGTTTGAAAGAATGAAAGATAAGAATGTAATGAAGATTAATTACATATACACACACACTAATATATATATATATATATATATATATATATATATATATATATATATATATATATATATTGCGGAGTGGGGTAAATATCCTTCCCACACCGAAAATATATGAATTGCCATTTGTGGGCCGGTTTATATGGTAATGCCCGGGCCGATTTTGATACCCAGTCCGCCCCTGGATAGTAAGTACCTCATTAATAAGACGTACGAGAATAGAGTTTAAGGACACCATTAAAAGTTGGTAGCCCACACTACATATATACATTGACATTGTGATTTTTTAAAAAAAATAGACCGATAGAGTCTATCTTCTAATTTCTTAAAGAGGGACAAGCCCAGTGTCATATTTTTTTAAACCCCGGCCCACTCCTTGCGTCAAATATGAGACAACTTTGTTTTCTAGAGCGTGAAATGCTGGAAATATACAAACGCGGTGTTTCTCAAAATAAGTTGCCTCCTCCCCCAAGCACAGGGTTCGTAGCGCTCCTAAAAAATGAAAAGTCTCCTAAAATCCTAAAATTCTCCTAAAAATTGCCGAAAATCTCCTAAAATTTTGTCCACTCTCCTAAAATTTTTACCCAATATTTTTTTTTAAAATATAGTTTTGCTTATTTCTTGCTAAAAATGCGGGAAAAAAACAACAACAGCGTAACTAGGCATTCTGATCGCATGACGTTACGGGCTGGCTGTGTTAATGAGCTGACCAGTGACGCGTCTGCACCGCCTTTCACCCACTTGTGAAGCGCGACCTCGTGATTGAAGATGGCCTTGGCTTAAGCAAGCATTTCACCTGGCAGTATTTTTCTGAAGTCAGCGTAGAAATGTTTGTTTCCATTTATTGTTACCACTAAAGACACGCTAGATCTAGTCTGTAGTGACTATTGTCTATTATTAGAGCAATTACCAGACAAATTTGTAGGCTACATCCCTCCGGGCCCTCCCTCACCTAAAATCTGTTGTAAGTGTAAGAGTGACTTCGTGTGGAAAGTCCGTAAATCTTCTAGATCTAGCTAGTATCTAGTAATAGTATCTAGATCTAGATCTAAGTTAGATCTAGTGAAGATAATTCGCACCTAACCTGAAAACTCAGTGAATTTTAGTCAATTTAATTATCTCGATAATCTAATGTCTAGATTACTCTACGCTAGATTCTAGATTTAGCCTAAATCACTTAAACTAGTCTAATAAAGATAATTAGCACAACGAAGTGAAAAGCCCGCAAATTTAGTGACTTAGATCTAGACTCTAGATTTACTCGAAATCACTAGAATCTAGTGAAGATAATTCTCACACAGCCGTGAAAAGTCCGCACAATTTAGTGACTTAAAGTCCACGAATTTTAGCGAATTAGCTTTAGAGTCTAGATCTTCTGTAAATTTAGTGAAGATAATATTCACACAGCAGTGAAAAGTCTGCGAATTTTCGTGAAATTATTTCACTCGTAAAAGCCAGGGAAACTATATGGTTGAAAAAGATTCTGCTAGGAAATAAAAAACGCGAATAGGTCTAATCCTCCCCCCCCCCCAATCCAAAAGCCATTTTTTAGTAAGCAAATGTCAACTAAACATTCAAATAGGCCTATATTGCCCTTTATATTACAGGCTCTGTTTATGAGAAGGATTTAAGTTAGCTAATGAAAACATTACCTCAAATACACACCATGACTCTAGTATCTATAAGGTACACATAGGAACTAATAATGTACAATTCCATCACAGAGAATACACATTATGAAGGCATCTCTAAAAATGTTTCTTATTTTAAAAAAGGGAAAAGCAACCATTTGTAATGTTGTTAAATAAATCTTTGAAAAAAAATGGTTGTTTGAGGTTTTGGGATGACAGTCAAGTTGTTACTTGATTAAAAGATAACTTTCATTACATTTTCTGTGGACATACCACAGCTGATAACATTTTTTCTGTGGCATATTGGCAAGATATTTATTATTTTAAAAATCAAATAACAATTTAATAATTGATTTGGCTTAGTTTTGTGTATGTTTTACTATGTATCACACAATCGGACGGGAAACACACACACATAGCATACATTTCATCCTTAAAAAACCTCCTAAAATCTCCTAAAATTTTGTCATGGAAAAGTGCTACTACCCTGCAAGCAAGCTAGAGAGACTGGCGGATCCAGGGGGCAGGGCGGCCTAATTTAATTATAGAAATCACACAATTTGTATACGAATTCTTTATTTTTGTTAATAATAATTACTAATTATTTATATTTTATTCATTTTTAGATCATGTCGCCCACCCCTCAAGTTGGCCTATGTTTGCCGATTTGGTGTGGTGGGGTCGGGGGCCATTGTATCGATCCCGCACCTCCTTAAACTTTCGAGGGGGGGTCAAATAATGTGTGTATAAATCACAGTTTGTTAACATAATTAGTTACATATCTATATGATAAAAGCTTCCTATTGATTGACTTTACTTTACTTGATTGTGGATTAATAACAATGCAAATACAACTTAAAGGAAAATCAAATAGGCCTACCAATGCCCCATTTCCTCGTGGGCCCATCAGCACGTCGTACCCCACATTTTGAGAAACGCTGCCTTAATTTAATGGACAGAGAACGACGTCAGGCTCAAGACCAAGTGCATACTGTTATAACCTTTCCATGCACACCGCCATCCAAGATAGTGCAGAAGGTGCGCACTATTAAGAGACTAGACTGAGAAGGATGTTGACATTAGAAAGAAGATAACGATCTCCGCCCAAGTCGAGAGCTGATGAAGATGGTGTGTTCAAGGCAGACGTTGTTTTGTGTATGTGTGATGTCCACGTGTAAATAAACATGTTTATCGTTGAGTTGCCTCCCTTAAGTTATTATATTGGTGTCAGAAGTAGGATGATTGATGGTTGTGGATATTAGCCTTGTTTTTGGGATCTGTTATTAAACTTGTATTGTCATTGTTCATTGTTCTCTTCGCGTTGAGTTTCTTCCTTTAACGGTTATTACAATGCTTAGGTTGACCTATTGATGACCACTAGAAAGATAAAGCGCATAAAGATAACAATCAAAACCACAGTAGCCTAACTATATCACGAGAGTATGACAGCGTTTTTTTTTACATGTCTTACGCAATGATTTTAAAGATAATCAAACGAAGGTCAATTCTACCTATAGGCAAATTATCGGTGGGAAAATTAGAACTTTAAACAAAACAATTCAAACTGTAACAAATAAGAGAAGAGGTTCTCAATATTTCTCAATGCCATAGCCTATCATTCTTATAAGTCCCGTCTGAGACTCAGCCAGGGTTATATAGGTTGAAGATACTTTTATTTCTGTTCTCTGCGGTTTAGAATGAGTACTGAAACCAGCTGACTTTCACTGGCATATAAAACGTATGCAGAGTATTTATCCTTAAATCTGAGCTGCTCAATCAGTGCTGTCGCAGGGGGAGGCGGCGAAGCTGGTCTATTTCTTTTTAATGGACAATTTTTTTCTTTATTTGCATTGTCGTTATAGATCCACCCTCATTTGAATAACCAAGTAACATTACTAACAAGTTACGTGCCACGAATGTCTCTCACAACTCCTATTGGCCCTTCTCTGTATGAAAATAGTTGACCTACACTTTTTTGACTTTGATCAAGTGTGCACTGTACACGTCAGAAGAATGCATTTCTGCAGATAAAAATGCAGACAACTGCTTGGCGCCCAGGTGCAGACCCCGCTAATAAGGCGTACAGAGTGTGCTAGGAATGGGGACGTATCTTTACAAAGCTTATATCAATTCACTCTGTTTGTCTGGCAAAAGGCTTGTACACATTTTTCCGACACCCAATCTCGCATCAAGTTGACATTTTTACAGTTATTTCTTTTACCCAATAACACAAGAATCAATTTTTAAAAAGTTAATTAACGATTGGCAATTATTTTGTTTGGTATCTCGAACAAGGGAAATAGATTTTGTACTTGACTGAAGTGGAGGTATAGGCTGAATTAGTCCCCTTTATAGGTCGCCGCTTTAAAGTAAGTTTGAAACATGAATCAAACAATAGATAACTATACAATCTTCTATGTCCGTAAGCACTTCATTATCTGAGTCTGCTTGAGGAGGCTTGAGCCATGAGTTCGAATTCAGGTCGTTCCCCATCCCTTTTTTATAGGCCTAAATACTTTAAAAAAGCGATTACGGTAAAATTAACACAGACATGGGCGAAGCCAGAATTTTTTTCGGGTGGAGGGGGGTGGGAATTTTTTCTCGCCCCCCCCCCCGCGAATATATATATATATATATATATATATATATATATATATATATATATATATATATATATATATATATATATATATATATATATATCATGGACGTAGACGGGGGGGGGGTTGGGGTTCAAACCCCCTCCGAAATTAAATCCCCCTCCCGCACGGCTTTGAGTTTTAAACCCCCTACCAGGGTTTTGAGTTTGAAACCCACTACCAAGGGGTTTTGAGTTTAAAACTCCCTGCCAGGGGGGTTTTGCATTTAAATCCCCCTCTCTATAAAACAAAAACAAATGCAAACGACAATCCCAAAATTCCAAGAGCACATCTAAGGAAGATTTTGATTTTTTACCCCTCTTCAAAATTTACGATAAACCCCTCTTCAATAGAAAAAGCAAATTACACATTTAAACTGTATGAGCGTAGCCAAAGGGGGTTTTGAGTTTAAACCCCTCTTCAGCTGGGTTTGAAGCTAAAAATACCTATTCAATATTAAAAAAAAAAGCAAATTACGCACTTGAAATGCTATGAGCATAGCCAATTGTTTTTTTTAGTTTAAACCCCCCGCCAGTGGGGTTTGAAGCTAAAAAATAAATCTTCAAAATAAAAAAAAATTTCATAATCAAAATGCTATGTGCCAAGATGATTGGGTGTTTTGAGTTTAAATTTCCCTTCAGAGGGGTTTGATGCTAAAAAATACCTCTTCAATATAAAAAAAAAAGCAAATTACGCACTAAAATTCTTTGAGCGTAGCCAAGCCAATGGGGGGTTTTGAGTTTCAAATGGCTCCAGATGTTTTTTTTGTAAATTTAAAACCTCAAGATAGTTTTGAGGTTTAAAACCCCCCAACAGATTATTTTGACGATAAAACTTCCCTTTTCGATATAACATCTAAAGTAAAATAGTCACCTAATTTCAAGATCGTAGTCAAGAGAAGTTACACATGTCTACCAGTGGCTGGGCTCCATTAATAAAGTGCAATGAAATTGAAAAGCACTAAATGTGTCTCTACAAAGATGGCTAAGACGGATTTTAGGAGTTAGTTATAGAGATCGGGTCTAAATCAAGGAAATCCTATGCCAAAATGGGAGTCGATCCCTTAGTAAGGTTGTGACAGAGCGTCGCATGAGGTTTGAGGGACATGTTCTCCGACAAAATGAATTACGCATAATAAGATTTGCGATGACAAAACTTAATGTGCTATTCTTACTGACTTAGACCATCCCACGCCGTTTGGCGCATTTGTCGGCAGGCTGTTACCACAAAATCTGTCTTATCTTCTTATCTTATATAATACAGACGTTACTTCAAAAAAGAAGATGATTACGTCCTACGCGTCATGCATTTAGTCATGCATATTAACCAATGACTTAAATTCAGCCAAGTCACTGGTTTTCCTGGCTAGCTCAGGCAACCCATTCCATGCTCTAATAGCACTAGGGAAGAAGGAGTGTTTGTACAAATTTGTCCTAGCATATGGGACGAGGAATGTGCCTTTATCTTTGTGTCTTTCAGAGTATTTTATTAAACTTTGTTTTTGTATTTGAAGATTATGGTTCAGTGTTTTATGTATGATTGCTACTTTACTTTTGAGCCTTCTGTCCTAAAGGCTTTCTAAATTTAGTGATTTTACTAAAGGTGTTACTCTAGTCAAATGTGAATATTCGTTTGTTATGAATCTCACTGCTCTATTTTGTGTCTGTTCCAGTTTTTGTTATGTTTTCTTGAGTTGAGGGGTCCCAAACGGAGGATGCATATTCTATTATTGGCCTACCCAAGGTTAAATAACATTTTAGTTTTATTTTCTTATTTGATTTATAGAAATTTCTTTTAATAAATCCTAATGCTTTGTTTGATTTTTTTTGTAGTTTCATCAATATGTGGATTCCATGACAGTTTTTCATTTATTATAACACCTAGGTATTTTGCGTTTTTAGTCTGTGTTACTGGTTTGCCATGAATAAGATAAGTGGAATTAATTTGTTTTAGTTTTTTTTTGTTACTCTTAACAACTGACATTTTTCAGGGTGGAAAGACATGCTCCAATTTGATTCCCATTTCTGTAATTCATCTAATTCTCTTTGTAAAATATCTGTGTCCTGTGTTGTTTTTATTGTTCTATATATTATGCAATCGTCTGCAAATAATCTGACTTTTGTTCCTGAGGTAATGCAATTTGGTAAATCATTTATGTAAATTAAAAATAGTAGTGGACCCAAGACTGTTCCTTGAGGCACACCTGAGTTTACTGTTATCGGTGTTGATTTAGAGCCATTTATTATTACAGTTTGTTCTCTCCCTATCAGAAAATCTTTAATCCACTGATGCAGTGAACCATTAATGCCAAAATATTTTAATTTTTTAAGCAAACTATGGTGGTGAACTTTGTCAAAAGCCTTAGAAAAATCTAGTAAGATAGCATCTATTTGTTCACTATTATCTAAACCTTTTGAAAAATCATCAATTAGTCCTATTAGTTGTGTTTCACGTGATCTATATTTCCTAAAGCCATGTTGGTGTGGTGTGAGGACATTATGTTTGTCTAAGTGGTTTATGATGTTGCTACATATTATGTGTTCTAGGATTTTACATGTGATGCTGGTAAGTGATACTGGTCTGTAGTTTCCTGGGTCAGATTGTTCTCCTTTTTTAAATAGGGGGGTGACATTAGCTTCTTTCCAGTCCTTTGGTACTCTGCCCTGGTTAAGTGAAGCCTGAAAGAGTATTTTGAATACTGGGGCTAGCTCATTGCTTAGTTCTTTGAGTAATCTAGCTGGAATACCATCAGGTCCGAAAGCTTTATTTGGTTTGGTGTTGGCTAATAGTTTTTGAATCCCATTTTCTTGTACTACTATATCTTCTATGTTGTTTACTTGGTTCAAATTCAGTAATATGTCTTTGTCTCCTGGGGCTGAGAATGCTGATGCAAAGTATTTGTTTAGGATGTTTGCTTTAGTTTCATTATCATTATGTATTATGTTATGTTCGTCTTTTAATGGCGCTATGCCTGTTGTTTCCATTTTCTTAAGACTTAATGTATGACCATAGGTTTTTGTTGTTATCTTTAGATATTACATTGTTTATGTATTCACTCTGCAGCTGTCTGCTTACTTTTTGGGTTAAGTGTTTAATTTTTATATACTTTTTGTAAACTCTTTCTGCATTAGTTTCTTTAAATTTTCTATATAGGTTTTCCTTCTGTTTACAAAGCTTCTTTAGTCTATTATTAAACCAGCATTTATTTATTTTGTTTGATGTGGACCGAAATCCTGGCACAAAACGTCGCAGAAATACCTATAATACAAATTGGGAACCACTCCCTTTCAGTGGTGCAGGAATTTACCTACTTGGGTTCAACAATTGTCAGTAACCTAGACTTAGACATCGAGCTGACAAAAAGGATAGGAAAAGCTACCACAGCATTGGCAAAACTCTCCAAGCGCGTCTGGGAAAATGGTAAATTGACCACAGCGACCAAAATCCTAATCTACAACGCCTGTGTTGTGAGCACTCTCCTTTATGGCAGTGAAAGCTGGTCAACATACATGTACCAAGAGCACAGATTGAATAGTTTCCACTTGCGCTGCCTGAGACGCATAATGGGCATCTCTTGGAGGGACCATGTCTCCAATCAGGAAGTTTTGAGATTGGCCAATATGAACAGCATGTATGCTCTCCTGACACAAAGAAGATTACGCTGGCTTGGACATGTCACCCGCATGCCAGATGGTAGAACCCCGAAAGATATCTTATATGCTGAGCTTGTGGAAGGAGTCAGACCCAAGGGCCGCCCAAGACTAACATATAGAGATGTCTGCAAGCGAGACATGAGAGCCTCAGGCATCAGTGAAAGTATGTGGGAAAACATAGCCAAAGATCGGAGTGCATGGAGACAGACTGTGCGTGCTGGGACAACCCTTGCTGAGAACAAAAGAATTGAAGCGGCTTTAATCAAGAGGGGAAAAAAGAAAGCTGCCCTGTCTGCTAGCCCTAAATCAGAGGCATACACATGTACGAATTGTGGCAAAGTCTGCCGTTCTAGAATTGGCTTGATTAGCCACACCAGATTCTGCCCCGTCTCAAGATTAAGCCAAAACCAGTGACTCACTTGGGCGCATCCATTGCCTTTCGAGACAAAAGGAGCCATATATATATATATATTTATTTATTTTGTTTGATGTGTATTTAGTTGGTATATGATTTTCTATAATGCTTTTACTGTCACTGACAATGTCTGAAGCCTCTTCCCACCTTCTTTGAGGACCTCCATGAAATTGTGGCGCTAAGTTGTACTAGGATGTCATCGCAACTCTTATTATGCGTAATTCATTTTGTTGGAAAACGCGTCGCAAATCTCAAACGAGGCTCTGTCATAACCTTACTTGATTGAGACCCAATCTCTAAAACTGACTCCTAAAATCCGTCTTAGCAATCTTTGTTGAGCCAAATTTAGTCTTTTTTAATTTCGGCAGATGACTATTCACTGCACTTTATTAATGGAGCCCAGCCACTAGTTGAAATGTGTAACCTTTCTTGACTACGCCCTTGGAATTAGGTGACTGTAGTTTGCTTTAGATTTTATATCGAAAAGGGAATTTTTATCGTCAAACTCATCTGTTGGGGGGTTTTAAACTAAAAATCTCTGGATTTGTTTTGTTTTTTAAATTCAAAACCCAATTTAGCTACGTCATACATTTTGGTGACTGGGATAATATTGAAGAGCGAGGTTTTCACGTCAAAACTCAAAACCTCTGGAGGGATTTTAAACTTTTTAAAAAGCCATCTAGAGGAAGGGGGTTTAAACTCAAAACCCCCCATTTTCTTGGTTACGCTCAAAGAGTTTTAGTGTGTAATTTGCTTTTATATTGAAGTGGTATTATTTTAGCATCAAACTCCTCTGAATGGGGGTTTAAACTCAAAACCTTTTTGGCTACTCTCATAGATTTTAGAGTATGTAATTTTCTTTTTTTTTTCATATTAAAGAGGTATTTTTAACTTCAAACCTCACTGGAGGGGGGTTTAAACTGAAAACCCCCTCTGGCTACACTCATAGAATTTGGAGTGTATAGTTTGCTTTTTTTTTATATTAAAGAGGTATTTATTAGCTTCTAACCCCGTTGAAGGGGGGTTTAAACTCAAAACCCCTTTGGCTGCGCTCATAGAATTTTGAGTGTGTAATTTGCTTTTTTATATTGAAAAGGGGTTTATCGTAAATTTAATTCAAAAAACAGAAATGGAAAAGTGGTTTGAGTGCTGGGACAAGTCCCAAAGCCCGAGGAGTCTGGGAGCGCATGAGGCGCCTTGACCGCACTTCCCCGTGGTGGAGGCTGTCCAGGCCTGAGCAGGCTATTATAGCACAGTGCAGGACAGGCCACTCTGTATTGCGATCTAATAGAAGGCAGGAGAGCCGCTGGTCGCCAACATGAAGCTCTTCAAAATTGACACGAGCAGCTGGGAAAAAGTGGCACTGGATAGATCCACATGGAGAGAGAGCATAAAGGAGGGTCTCGGATTGCAGATGCCATAGAAGCAGAAAGAAGGGTGAAATTGCAACGGCGCCTGGTGATTACATAGGCCCAACTTGCGACCGTAGATGTGCATCAAGGATTGGCCTATTTAGTCACACAAGAAATTGCAAAGGGAAATGATTGTCTCTCGAGACGTAAAATGCCACAGAATATATATATATATATATATATATACATATAATATATATACATGTTTATATATATATACCTATATACACGTATATATATATATATATATAAGGTAGGCCTACATTATCTGATGTCCAAATGCAGGGGCCCCTAAAGAGGTTAAGTCCCCGGGCCCCTAAATCCCTTGCTAAGTCACTGTGCCATAATAACGATTATAAAACATGCCTCAGTCATTTGATTGCACCTCTTTAAAATTCCGTAACAACCATTTGGACAGTTATCACACACTGCTGTCGTCACAATAGTCCTCGTCCTGTTCATAGTTTCCTAGACTTTTAGTCAACGTCAACTGCATTAGTATTGCAAGATATACGAACTATTTTGGGATCAAATGTAGTGCCACTTGTTCTTCAAAGGCATCGGAAGTTGAACGTGCCCACGTATATTCAGGACTTCGAGAGTTAAAGTCTAAATCTTTGTAGATATGAGTTGGTGTGTTTCTTCGGCCGTTAACGTGGCTCTATCTGCCGGAGTAAATGGTGACGTGAGTTCCTATGTGAACAATCATCATGAGGTTCAACGAGGTTTTTGAACCATTTGTGTCAAACTGGCGAAACCTATTAGTAGGCTAATTTTATTGCAGTTATTAGTATCTCCGAATTTTTCCTATTTTTATTGTCTTTATGCTTTTTTTTTTAATAAATGTTTTTGGTCAAGTGTTTAAGATTTTAAATTGATTTGTTTATTTTTTTTTTTTGTGTGGAAAATCCTGGGATACCTAGCAACCCAATAACATAATGCACATGTAATTGGATATGCCACCGGAGACTATTTCGTTACCACTGGAAATATAATAATAAAAATTGCTATGACTTCGATTCTGTCTACAATGTACATAACTACGCAAAACCCAGTTGAGACCTGAATATAGATTGCATTCATTAATGTACAAACTCTTAGCATCGGGAAATTAGTTGTACTCATTTATAAGTTCAGGGCCCGTAACAGATTACCCCCAATAGGTTCACACTTACCCGGATGATCCTAGATTCTAGATCTATATAAAAACTAGATCTAGTTCTATCAGCGAAATGGCATATAAAGCGAACACCTCCCCGTAATTTTTAACCATTCTTATTTATTTCAAAAGTAACTGCAGAACTAATAGAATGGTATAACAAAGACTCCATTTTTCTACATTTCCCACATATTCACTTTCGTTTTCCCTCATAAAATAAAGCATAGCTGAAGGTCAAAGTTGACATGTATGGAAATTTCATTCTCAAAACGTTTCCGGATAAACGAGAATAGGTCCGAACTTAAGGCGATTTTAAAGCACCAATGGACATCGGCCGAAAAAAAATTGCATATTGTACTTCTAAATAGATGTGGAAATAGTTAGCTATAATAGCTAAGGCTATTAATTCCGTTGAAAAATATATATTATGGGGTGTTCGCTCAAAATTACCTTTTTAACTGAAAACCTATTCAGCGAAAGCCCCTATAATAAGCTTAAAAGGCCATTTAATGATAATTTAGTGACTGATTTAATCTGTTTTTCTTTTTGTCTTATCTATTGTTATTGTTTGTAAACTGAAATATTAAAATAATAGGCATACTTTTAACCTTAACCCATGTCTTCAATTTCGAAGATTAAGGATGAGTGCATCACTACGTGTTTCACATGACTACGCCCAGTTACGACCAGCATATTTTCCCGCATTTTCTTTCCGTCTAAAATGTTTGACTCGCAGCTCTCCAGCAGTCTCTCAGAGGTCATCTGCTGGCAGTTACTTTCCTCTGTGCCAGTGAGGGTGAAATGACGCTTCAGTTGATCTTAACAGCGTTAGGCCTATACGGCTTATACCGGGGGGGGGGGGGGGGGCATGAGGGGGGACCACTGTTTTGCCTTTTTTTAACTAGCTGGTTAACCTCTTGATTAATTATATTAATATGTGTATAAATGTTTAAAAGAAGTGCAGAATTCATTTTCATAGGGTTCCCCCACCATTCTGAGATTAGGATTTCGGGAGATTTCCAAGAGTTTTCCAGGAGAAAATATTCAATTTCAGGATGGGAAAAAACGCGAACTATATATTTAGTAATAAATATAAGAATTACCATATACTATACATGTATAAAATTACAAGATCTCTCCTGAGCCTTTCGTCTCCATGCCCGAAACCCAAGCTGTTGTAGATCTGTCTCCGTACATCATCAATCCATCGCATTCGGGATCTGCCTTTGGGTCAATCAGCGTGTGTGAGGGGGGTGGAGATCGAGCTGATGGTGATTAAGTGCACTGAACATAAGTTCTTTAAAAAAAAATAGTTGCAGTAACGAGAGTTTATGAAATGGAGAGTAGTACGACGTGGACTAGCCTATAGGAAGGTGGCGATATAGAATTTTGTAGTTTCTTTCTTTCTTTAAAAAAAATAATTGATCGCAAGTTTCGTAGGCTATATATAGACATCAGTTACAAGCATAGAAAGATGTGGAGCACAAGAAAAGTGAAAAAAATTTTAGGCCTATTGCCACAAGGAGAACAATAGTTATACTGCTTCATGGAAGAAGTTAGATGATAGAACTAATTGAAGCATAATTTCCTATATTTTAACATGCTATTTCGCTATTTTTTACGGCCTTTCGCTCATTATGACTCCCGCGAAAATTGCGTTCGCTGATTAGGTCAGACCCCTACCGCAAGTTCACTTGAATTATAAAATTAATAGCTGATATGGAAAAAAGAGTCAAATTTAGTTTCATCGCCCAATAGCTGAGGAGTCCGCAGATGTTTTCATTTTTTAAATTAGTTTAACCATTGCGGAGTTATAAATTCTAAACTAAAAACTGGCACAAAAGCGTTCGCTGTTGGTCCTTTCCCATAGGTGTTGCACTGGCAAATAAATAAATCTGGTAACTTGGCCTAATTCTGACGTCACAATGCTCAATCGATTCCTAGTCAAAGATAGACTACTCTAGATTTGTGTGGTGTGGCTAGAGGTGTGGCTAGACTCTATCTAAATATAAGCCATAATAAGCCTATAGCTATACGGCTATAGTCACAGTATAGTCTAAATTTAATATCTAGATCTAGATATATAATATATTTGGTATTCTTAGCCTTAGCCTTAGATCTAGTAATTTATAGATCTACTCTTTGTCTATACTGAGTATACTATTACTACGCTAATACGAGTCACTATTGTGACTGTCGTATTGAGGTCTATAGATCTAGATCTACATCTATATTGACTATGAATGATTGATTAATATTTGATAATTTGATTGTAATGATAGTGACATTAGTGATATTGCCACTCACTATGACTAGTAGATCTAATAGTAGTATGACTACTATTTACTATGACTATGAGTGATTGTAATGTTTAAATTGTTTACTTAAGCCTTAAGCCCGGGCCTTAACTTAAGGTAGTCTAGAAACTAAAGTGTCAGAGTGTTGACAGTGACACTCATTTCACTCATTATTTTAGATTCTAGATCTAGACTCTAGTCTATCAACTTAGTTACTGTGACTGTCGAATTTGTTAAAATAATAAAAACTGTTTCTTTTTTTCACAATGGCGAGGATGTACTTCGGATTCCTAAATTGCTTGTTGTTTAGTGTTTGTTTAATGGCATGCATGGATTTGATGAAAGCTTATCCTGATACACAAAACGGAGTGGAAGTGACTCCATCACTTGACCTAGACAACTTAGATCTAGATCTAGATCAAGAGGATAACTTAGATCTAAATCTAGAGGCAGAGGATTCTAAAACTACAAAAGCTTTACCTTTGACTACTGGTAATCCTCCTAAAGATTTAAGTCTAAAACTATATAATTTAGATCTGGATCAGCCTTCTATAGATGATTTAGGCTTTGATCTGTTTGAAAAAGCTGACAAGTCCAGTTCTATTAATGAAAATAGGCCTGAGGCTAAAGTTGAGCCAGACAGTAATAGCCCCATAAAACTTAATAATATAACAAGTAAACCAGAACAGGATAATATTAATAATGATGACATAAAAGTGGAATATAATGAGACAGAGTCAATAGATCTGTTAGACGATTTAAATTTATCTAAGAATGTGCCAGAATCAGATCTCTTTCTTGAAGAAGATGATGACAATGTAGAATTAGCAGAAGATGACAAAGTTATTACCACTGAAAAACCAAGTGTTGATAGAGAAAATAACTCTAACTACAAAACTGAAGCAGGAAAGACAGAGGATTTGATTAAAGCTAAAGACGAAATTGGTCTGTCAAATCTGATTGCACCGGAAGATGAAGATAAACATTACCAATATAAAGGTTTCTTTTTTTTTTTTTTTTTTTTAAATAAATTTACTTTCTTAAGTTTAAGATTTATTTACTTTTTAAATTGCATTATATATATTTAAAGAGTAACAAGAATATGTGATCTGAAACAAACTAATATATTTTAGATAATGATCTATAGAGTAGTAACTTGATGTTATATCATTTAAATAAAAAGTGAATTTCTTTATTTTAAGCAAGCAGTAACTGTTCTTATATTGCATAATATATTTCTTGGCATTTATATATGACAACAGCATGTTTTTGTATCTGCATGATGCTTGTCAAACAAATTGTACAAATTTGAAAGGAATAAATAATGTTGTATTTTGCAGTCTGAGTATAATTTTATTTAAATTTTCTCTTTCTTTCCTAGACAGACAGGGTGCTAAGGGGGTAAGAACATCAGACAAATTTAGGGAAGATGATCACTTACAGAATTTATCTCCGAGCAAACAGATTCAGAGAAGTAGTAATAGAAAGACTCTTTTAAAATCCCAGGATGACATCATTCGAGAAGGTAGTCAAGAGCATGAGGATTCAAAAACACTTAGCATAAAAAATGGAAATGTATTGTTGAAAAGTAAAACTGCAAATCTAGAAGAAGAAAGCAAACTTGTTCCTGATAAACCTGATGCAACTGATTCCAATATTGAAAGTAGTAAAGACAAATCACCACTCCCTAACAATCCAGATCATGATACCATATCTCTGTCTAAAGAAGGTACTCCTGTTAAGGAACAAGGTAGAAAAGCTAAGGATGGATTGTTACAAAAATTATCTTCTCTTAATGAGAAGAACTTTTTAAATCAAGAAAATGAAAACTTAAAAAATCAATCACAAGCTGATAAAGAAACAGTTGACCAATTAGAAACCAAACACATTTCTGTCAAAGCAAAGGGTAGAAAAGAAGCAGACTTTGGGTTAGCACTTCAAGACAATGTACAAGACAGCCAAGGCACTGACAGAATAGATACAAATTTACCATCTCTTGCGAAAGAAGAAGATAAAAATTCTGACTCATTAAAAACTCTTATAGTACCTCCTTATCGTAGTAATGATAGACGTCTTAATGAAAGAAAGTCAAAATTGCCTTCTTTTTCTCAGAAGTCAAAGAGTAAAGACAATTATACATTTCAACCAAACTTGCCTTTTGTAGTTGATCAACAAGATTATACATTCACTGACACAAAATTACTACAATATAATAGAAAAAAATCTGAAAATGAATACATTAATAAAAAAGTAACATTAGCTGATGATTATAAAGAAGAGAGCAAAGGCAGAGTAACTACTCACTTTACCTCTAATTCTAAGGAGCTATTGGCTGACAAATTTAAATCCAAACAAGATTTTCATATCAGTCATAAAAATAGTAATGAGAGAACAAATTTTGGACTGCCAAAAATAAATCAGAATGTCAAAAACAGTACCATCAAATCACCTTTACCTGATGATGATAAACTAGAGAGTTTGGAAACAGAGACAGAATTATCCCTATCTAAAGAAAATGAGCTACAAAGTAAAGACAGGGACAATCAAATATTATCAGAAACTTTTGATAATGAACTAGAGAGTAAAGAAATGAGCACCAAATCAAAATTAAATGAGCTAGAGGGTAAACTAATTGAAACTGAATCACCACAACTTATGGATACTGATAAAGAAAGGAAGAAAGTCAACACACAATCAGCACAAACTAATGAGGATGAACAAGGGAATGACACTGAATGGCCACAACCTAATAATGATAAGTTGAAGATTAAGCAAATTGACAATGAAGCACCACAACCTAATGATGATGAATTAGAGAGTAAACCAATTGATACTAAATTGCCACAACTTAATGATGATAAGTTCAAGAGTAAACAAATTGACAATGAAGCACCACAACCTAATGATGATGAATTAGAGAGTAAACCAATTGATACTGAATTGCCACAATTTAAAGATGATGAGTTGGAGAGTAAACAAACTGACACTGAAACACCACAACCTAATGATGATGAATTAGAGAGTAAACCAATTGATACTGAATTGCCACAATTTAAAGATGATGAGTTGGAGAGTAAACAAATTGACACTGAATCTTCACAACCTAATGATGTTGAATTAGAGTCTAAACAAATTGACACTGAAACACCACAACCTAATGATGATAAATTAGAGAGTAAACCAATTGATACTAAATTGCCACAATCTAATGATGATGAGTTGGAGAGTAAACAAATTGACACTGAATCTTCACAACCTAATGATGATAAATTAGAGAGTAAACCAATTGATACTGAATTGCTACAATCTAAAGATGATGAATTAGAGAGTAAACAAATTGACACTGAAGCACCACATCATAATAATGATGTCTTGGAGAGTAAACATATTGACACTGAAGCACCACAACCTGATGATGTTGAATTAGAGAGTAAACAAATTGACACTAAATTGCCACTGTCTTATGATGATGACTTGGAGAGTAAACAAATTGACACTAAATTGCCAAAACCTAGTGATGATGAGTTTGAGAGTAAAGACACTGATAACAAAATTGTGAAATTACAATTACCTGGTAAAGAATCTAACAGATTAGATGAAAAGAAGGATTCTTTTGATAGTGAAAATGAAGAATCTCCTGGAGAAGACATTATAAATCGTCAACTTTCATCTTATAAGAATAACTTAAATGTATCTAGATCTCAGGAAAACAAGAATAGCTACAAAGGTGACATTGGTAATAAACCACTTGGTGAGTCAGAGGGAACATGACCATGAAACTAACTCTCCTTGTGTTTCTATTTAACTATTTAATACTTTCTTTTTTTTTTAATACTAATAACTTGTAAAATAGTCTTGTATTTTAAAAACTTAACATTTCAGCTCAAATGCCTTTTTTTTCTTTTGTTTAGTTGCACTTAAATATTTTTGTATAGTGCACACAGCTTATATCACTTTGACTATAAATGTGTGTATGTTATATATATGTAACATTTTCTTATAAAATGTAACGTCTGTATTTGATAAGATACTTATAGTTTGGGGATTTCATTTATTTAAATTGTTCTTTTCTCAAAACCATTATTATTATATATACATTAAAATTATTATATTTTTAAAACCAATATAATGTATATATTTTTTTTTTCATTGTCTAATATTAGAATGATTTCTTAGCTTTTTAAAATCAATGTAGTTCTACATGCAATTATATGTTGAAGGTTTAGAAACTATAAAAACACATTTGGGCAAATTAAAAAGGAAATACCTTATGAAAATTTTATATTAGACTACCTGTAAAAGTATAAAGAATACTAACAAAAAATCAAACTCCCAAAGATTTATGTGTAAGCAAGTGAAAGGTTTATTATCTTCCATTGTCATTTTGAGGTTATTCTGCAGCAAACAAACAGTAATTTTTTTTTCTAGGATAGTAATACTGAAGCTAAAGTTGATCTGTTTTTTTTTTTTTTGTGAACCCTCAAAGTTGGAAACAAGAATTCTCACAATTTGTTACTGCACTTTAAAAAAAAAAAAATTCCCTTTTAATTTTTTTGTTTGCACACTGCTACTAACACATTTAACAAAATTTTAACATAAATTCATTAATTACAGTTGAATAGTTAGTTTTTTTTAACAGTAAATGTCAAGGTTTGTTTTATTGAGATGAAAAATCTATTGAAAAGTGACAGCTGTTCCCTTGAAGCTATTGATTATTTTTTTAGTTATTATCATAAATTATATAAGACTATTCATTTTGTAAGCTTGTTTTGCTCAATAAACAGTGACACATTATTTGGCAATTTTTCCAAAACTTTCCTATCAGTTTTAAATGCAATTATTTTTTTTTAAAGATTATAAGCTATCATGCAAATAATTTGAAGTTTAAACATGAGCAAAGATTTTTTCTTTGTTGTTGTAATTATGTTTAATAATTAAGAAATATGGCATAAAAATATATTTTAAAAATATTTATAATATGTAATCTATTAAAAAATTATTTTATTATTTTTAAATAAAAATACAAAATATATATGTTCTGTATTTAGAAAATAACCTAACATTGTTTTATATGTATTAGGTGTACTTAATTTAATATCATGTATATTTAATGTAATACCTTTTTATATCCAACTTTATAAAGATAAGAATTTTTTTTATGTAAACTCAAAACTTCGCATGTAAGCTACATAAATACAACAATAGTAAAAATGAATGCACATATACTAAAGAAAAAATAAATCTTAAGGTGCTTAAAAATAGAGTTATATCCTGAATTTCCTTTTAACAACATAAAATTATGAGTGAGTCTGGTGTGAATGTACACTTTGGTTTCTTATAGTTATAATGTTTTTTGTTTGGTGTAATGCACAAATTGTAAGACAAATTTCCTTACGGATAATAAAGATTATTATTATTATTATTATTATTATTATTATATTATAAAACTAAAATTTCCATTCATTTAAAATTGGTAAAACTTTCTTAAGTTTTATATATATTTTAATTTTGCTTTATCTCTAACAGAAGATGAAAATGAAACAGAAAGAGAAGGGGATGATGAAAACTACACAGATAATAATGATGGTTTGTATACTTTTGTTATTAAGTTATTGAAACAAAAATAGTTAGTGTAGATATAATTCAAAAATCATGGACATCTTTTATACTTAATAATAATAATTTTATTTATAAAGCACTGTTAACAAACAAAATGTAGGCTCAAGGCGCTGTAACAACATTACAAACAAAAACACGAGAGCTAAAATGACAGTTAATCTAAAAAAGTTTTTAACAGATAGGTCTTAATGTTCTTCTTAAAAGTGTTTGAGCATGGTGTATGTCTGAGATCAATGGGGAGTGAGTTCCAAACCTTTGGTCAGTGAACTGAAAAAGCCCGCAGACCGTAGCTTTTGAGGGAGAAACGTGGCACTACTAAAAGTGCTGAGTCCATTGAGCGCAGGGCTCTCTGGGGGACATATGGAGTAATCAGTTCGCTAAGGTACAAGGGCATCTCGTTGTTATATATACACTGATGACAAAGTGTGGCGACCTTGTAATCGATTCTCGCTTTCACGGGAAGCCAATGGAGCGTGCGCAAGAGCGTAGTAGCAGAATCTTGTCTAGTTTTTTTAAGGACTATTCGAGCTGTGTTTTTCTGTATACGTTGCAGCTTGGCTATTTTGTCATCAGGTATACCTGCTAGCACGGCGTTGCAGTAGTCAAGGTGGGAGAGAATGAATGCCACAGCTAGCATTTTTGTTGACTCCGTTGTTAAATATGGTCGGATCTGGCCTAATCTGCGCAGCTGCAGATAAAGACCTTTACAGAGCTGACTTATGTGTGGGTCGAAAGATAGTATTGAGTCGAAGAAAGATTCCGCACTACATGGACAAAAGGAACATGGCAGTTCGTGATAAAGAGAGAATCTGTGCTTTCAACTTTTGAGACATTGTTCCTAGTGCCAATCTTAATTATTTCTGTCTTGTCTTCATTCATCTTGAGTTTATTTTCAATCATCCAATCGCTCACCCTTGCAACGGTACCACTGATTTTCTCTGCCAGATGCGACACCTCTGAGGGTACTGATGAATCGTATAACTGTGAGTCATCGGCAAAGAAATGGTATAAGATGCCGGTTGGCCGTATGACACCGCTGAGTGGATATGTATACATAGTGAACAGTACTGGGCCTAGAACTGATCCTTGTAGTACTCCATACTTCAAAAGTAAGCTTGTTGATTCCGTCCCGCTAACAACGACACTTTGGGTGCGTTCCGTCAGGTAGGATCCAAACCACTTTAGGACAACTCCTGCTAAACCAAAAGTTGCAGAGAATCTGGCCATCATAATTTCATGGTCTAGCGTATCAAAGGCTGTGGACAAGTCCAGCATGGAAAGAATTGATATTTGGCCTTTGTCGGAATAGTGAAGTAAGTCGTTTAGTACCCTGACCAATGCTGTCTCTGTGCTATGGCACTTCCTATATGCAGATTGAAATTCTTCCAAGAGACAGTACTGTTCAAGATGAGAAAGAATTTGCGCTAACACGATGCGCTCCAGAAGCTTTAACAGGAAGGGAAGATTTGATACCGGGCGATAGTTTTTTAGACATTCCGGGTCAAGACTGGATTTCTTTAATAAGGGCCTGACAAGTGCATGCTTAAATTGCTGTGGTACAATGCCTGAAATCAGTGAAGAGTTCACAATGTTAGTAATTGTGGGTACAAGCTCATCTAAACATTCAATGTAAGGAAGTTGGAATGGGATCAAGGTCACATGACTTATTTGGCATCTTTAAAATAGTACTTTTGACATAATCTTCAGATACACGCTGAAACTCGCAAAAAGGAGAATTTTGAAAAATTGGAGAGTGGTCAAGCTGTGATGAGAGGGATGGCATGTCATTTCTAATCTGCTCAATCTTCCCAATGAAGAATCTATTGAAGGAATCAGGAAGTTCAGATACTGGGATAGATGACGGCAAACGTTCGTTATTTGCTCCCCCTAACATTTCAGTGGTGATCCTAAATAGCTCATTTGAAGAATCAGAAGTTTTGATTTTTTGTCGAATATGACTAGCTTTTGCGTCTCTAATCGTACGGTTAACCTTGTTTTTTTAAAGTATGTATATTTGTCGATGTATCGTCAGACCTATGTTTTGAAATGTACGTTCGGCACATCGGCAAACAAGTTTGGCAGTCTTTATGTCTTCCGTCATCCAGGGTGCAGATGGCCTAACTGAGACTGTATGAGTGACAAGAGGTGCATGGCTGTCCAGCAACTTTTTCAAGCAAGAATTGTAATTGCTGAGAACGTCTATGTTGCTTTGTTGCAACAGCAAAGAGGTCATGTCCATTTTGAAGGAGGCAATATCTATGGCTTAAAGTTTACGGGAAGTCACGTTTTTCTTTGGCTTTTTTGCTTTTGATAGGCGCATTTCAAAGTGTACAAGAAAATGATCTGACAAGCCGCGGTCTGAGACATTGAGTTTGGCTATAAGCTCACTTGCATTTGTAACAATCCAGTCAAGAGTATGGCCTTTGACGTGTGTCGGAACATTTATCAGTTGGTCTAAGTTGCGATCCTTTAGTGCATTTTTCAGCGGCATCGCATATGTCTCATTTTCACTGTCAAAATGCAAGTTCACATCGCCTATGACAAATAGATCTTTTGTTGATATGTGACTGTCAAGGAGATCTTGAAATTCTTCGATGAAAACTTTTGTTGTCAATTTATTTCTCTTGCTTGGTGGTGGGCGGTACAGGAAAATAAAAGTCAGTGTTCTACTGTGGTGGGAAAGGCGAAACTCGCATATCTCAAAGGTGGTGTACGTTGAGCTGTCAGGTCTTATTGTTACATACTTGGCTAGACTATCTCTGTACAGTATTGCTAAGCCCCCTCCGCTGCCTGTTTTTCGAGGTAGACTCTTTAAAGTAAACCTGGTGGCGTTAGCTCAATGGTTTTTGACTCATCACCAACTTTTACAGATGAAATCTACACAAATCTAATGGTATAAGAAAGATCACTTAGCTCTAGAAAATAGCAACACAAAAATCCTCCAAAATGAGAGACGAAAAAACAGGACTGCTACCTGCTGGCGCAAACAATCTTACTTCCTTTATAGATCTGGTGTGGATTAGTTTTAGTATACATGATGTTTGAATAGGCTTTGGATTTGACGACATTGAGTGGTTGAAAATAAGTGAGAAGTGTTGTCATTGCTTTTGTCATCTGGTTCTCAAAGGTTATCTTTTTGTGGAGCAATTTTTCAGCGGCATCGCAACACAAAAATCCTCCAAAATGAGAGACGAAAAAACAGGACTGCTACCTGCTGGCGCAAAAAATCTTACTTCCTTTATAGATCTGGTGTGGATTAGTTTTAGTATACATGATGTTTGAATAGGCTTTGGATTTGACGACATTGAGTGGTTGAAAATAAGTGAGAAGTGTTGTCATTGCTTTTGTCATCTGGTTCTCAAAGGTTATCTTTTTGTGGAGCAATTTTTTTTATCATTGTTGTACTTAATAACAAACCATGTTACATTCAAAGCTTTAATTTATTGATTGACAAACAACTACACACATAGTAAAGATCACAACACGAAATATGGTCAGTACACAGGCTAACAAATGTAAACAAACACTAAGGGGGGACAATCAAATAAGCAAATTCATGACAATCAGCTTTGTCCCTTTAGAAGTTTCCCTTTCAGGCCTTGTGGTTTATAGGGCAGATGATGCAAAGCTCATCTGTTTTTGTGGCCTACGGTTAATGAGGGTGTCATGTGGCCAGCACAATAACCAACCGCCTTTACTTTTCCCTAACTAACGTCGGGTACCATTAGAGCTGGGTGGACCCGAAGATCCCCAAATAAAAAATCTCAGTCTTCACCAGGATTCGAACCCCGCCGGTCCCCAGTTCAGAAGCCAAGCGCTTTACAGCTCAGCCAATGTGCCTCCTATTTGTCCCTTTATTTCTTGTTGATCTGATAATTGTATAAAATGTAATTTTTTTTTCTAGAGGCATATTATTGAAATCAACATTTTGCCTTGGTTTCTTGTGAGCAGGTTTATGACTTGACTCATCGTCGATTATGTTTTACCTGTGAAGACATAGGGCATGTATTAACCTGTTAATTTGTATAAATAATCTTAATAATGTAGCTCAAATTCAATAGGTCTTGGTTCAAATTCTGTTGGAAATCATTTGTGAAAGCTGGAAAAAAAAAAAAAATTAATGATGTCTTTTTTTGATTGAAGGACAAGCCACAGTCTCAGTAGTTAAAATCTGAGCATTAAGTGTTTTATTCAGCTGTAGCAGTTTCTATAGAAACTTTTCAACAAAAATAAATCAGAATTTAATGCTGAGAAGCCATAGTAAGATAATCTTGGCTCAGCAGCTGTAATTGTTAGTAACAATTCTTTGAATTCTTTTTTTTTAAAGTATTGGACTAAAGTGCACTGGTGGAAGATAATTACAAAATAGTTTTATTTTCTTTGAAATTTCTAGACAATGAGGAGTCAAAATCAGATTATGTAAACAGGGAAGGCGAGGAAGTTGATGAGACACCAGAAGAAGACGATCATGATATTGAACCAGATGAGCATTATGATACAAATAAGTGGTTCAAACCTGGCAATAAAGAGAAAGGTAATGGTCTTATCATTGCATCATTGCAACAGTAAATTATTCAAGTCACATTTTCTTCATTATTTTCTTTAATTTTTGTATTTCATCTGATGCTTTTATTTCATATTTTCTAAGTTTTAATTTACTTCCTTTATAGATCTGGTCTGTTATAAGGAAAATTTTTTGGATGTGTTTTTGGGGAGCGGTGGGTGGGTTTTATCTTTCCCTCCAGTTTTTAAATAACCCTGAAGTGAAAAAAGGAATAACACTAATTGTCTTCTAATGGATTGGCCACAAACACCAATTTCAGTAGCCACATTGAAGACATAAATATTTATCTTAGTCAACAAATGTACTACAAAGAAAAAATATATACTCGTCAAGTTTATTGCTTTACCCAACTATCTATGGACACTTCAGATGGATTATTTTGGAATCTAAGTACCTTATCATCTAGAATTTTGTTAACAGCATGTCAATGAAAATTTAATCTTCTTTTTGCATGAAAAAAATTAACATGCTCTGTAAGCATATCTTGTGAGTCTTTCAATTTTGACTTCATTTTAGTTGCAGCTGATATTGACAACACAGAGAATGTTGTTGATGATTTTGATGAGGATGAGATTCGTAAGCAAGCAAACTTCAGCAAACACCCCACTGCTCCATCCAGCATGGTGTTATTATACACATGGATGATAGTGGCCATTCTCATTGTTGTGGTGGGCATATCTACATATCAGTCAAGGTGTAAAGGGCTGAAGGTAGGCTGCTTTTACTTTAATTTTGGTTTATTTAAACTAGTGAAGTACTGGTCTTACAGTTTCAGGTTGGAATTTTGGATTATCCAATGATCTAAAAACTAATTATTCATTTTTAGTTTACTAATCTGAGATTTGCAAACCTGTTGCTCCATTCTCCTAATAAAAGTTGTTTTGTTTTTTTTAAAAACATTTTGTTGAATGTGTAATTGCAAGTTGTGCCAGCTACACACTACTCTAAAATATTTGCTGTTGTTGTTTATTTTCAGTTTCCTTTCTTGTCCAAGAAATCCTCACATGGAGAGGATAAAAAACGTTTGTTGGATCACGAATTTGTTTAAACATTCTGTCATGTATTATTTGGTCTCTACGGAAAGTATTAAAGGACATTATCTTTCAGAGAATCATTTTAGAAACATTGGTATGATGTATTTTGTTTACATTTCCAGATTTTTTTTCTTTTTTTTTTGTGCTTTACTCATAATAACACTAATAGCTTATTGTTCATTTTTGTCATTCTCATAAAGGACTTATTTGATTTGTAAAAAGGTGAGGGATTCCAAGACTTGATTTCAACTACTCATTTAGTGTGTGCACTATAGCTTCATTGTAATCTTGTTTATACTGGATCATATTTTTTTTTGGCATTTAAAATTTAAATCCAATATTCCCTTTTTTTTATGCAAGGTTAAAACATTCTTCTTCAAAAATAGTTGGATTGATGGACCCTTATTTATTGACTTAAAAAAAACAAAACAACAACAATGTATAATCATTAAAATAATCATAAACTTTTGTTCTGAATCAATTGGTGATCAAGTAGATTCCAAATTTAATATTAGTCTGCATGTTCTATCAAGCTTTTTTTTTCTTCTGTGGTTAAAGTTTTAAAAAAATTATATTTTATTAAAATTGATAAATTATTTCTAATTGATGAGAGAGACTCCCGGTGGATATAGAATCTATGTTTGTGTGGTGTGTCAGCTTTAAGATACTATAGAGTATTTAGTAATAAAAAATGTAAAACAAACAATCCATTTCGAAAATGATAATTTAGAATTCAGACTTGTATTTTATTCAGCTAACAAAACATTTTTTTTTTAACTTTCTTCAAATTGAATTGAAAATCATTGCTACATTTCTGCCCACTTCTCTTGTGTTGCTACATTTCAGGTCCATCATCCATATTTGTGCTCTTACTTTACTTAATAATAAGGTTCATATTTTTCTCTTGTCCAATTATCCTTCTAACTGAAATATTTTGACACTTAATTTTATTTACCATATGTTTTGGTCTTCACTAATAAGAACAAGTTGAACAAATTGTCTCTTTGTTTAAATAATCACTGGACACATTTTTTTTTTTTTTGCTGATAAAGTTTACAAATAACTGATGGAATATGTTAATGTTCACCAATAACTGTTTGTTAAAGTTCACCAATAACTAATGGAAGTTTGTTAGTTGATATCTGAATGACTGATGAATGAATACATGAAGTAATCAGCTAACAAGATTAAGAAGTCCAACATAATGCACTGCTTGTACAAGTGTGCATTTAATATTATTTATTTTAATGTGTAATGTTCCTCTTACGCTCCCTTACTATGTCCATTGTTTTCATCAGCCTGTTCATGCAGCTTTGGTATATTCTTATGACCGATACTCAAATGTTCTCAAGTATTAGTACTTAAACCAAGATTTTGATTTTCAGTAAAACATATAAATATTATCTTAGAAAGAATGTGAACATTGAAATAAGCAGTCACTTAAATCTCATGATACATTTCTAATTTCAATTAGATAATTAATTTAACATTGTACTGTAATTCATGATACATAAATCACAGAAATAGTGTTCCAGAATAATTTATGAACAAAAAACAACGTATACTATTTTGTTTTGATTATTGATGACAAACTTAATGAACAAAAAAATTGGCTGATTTTTATTCAGTGAAGCATAATTCCAGCAGTGTAATATTTCATCATATACGATTTAGAACTAGTTGAATGCAATTATTTTTGTAAATTTAGTCAATATCAACATCCATTTTAAAGTTATGGAATATTCTCATGACTTGGATTTGATATAGAGTTCACATTCCTGTTTATTTTGCAACACTTTGCAACTAGAAACTTTTGAAATGGTATTGAAACAGTGTTTTGGAGTCAAG
Organism: Biomphalaria glabrata; assembly: GCF_947242115.1. Classification (NCBI taxonomy): domain Eukaryota; kingdom Metazoa; phylum Mollusca; class Gastropoda; family Planorbidae; genus Biomphalaria; species Biomphalaria glabrata. The sequence goes on along the minus strand of NC_074712.1, from coordinate 32,323,756 downwards.
ATATTTCTTACATTTCATTGGTTTTAAATTTTGTTTTTACTATCTTGAATGTGAGAAGGTTTTTAGAAATTTCTGTTACTTTGTATGAAATCTTTGTTCTATTACTTCCCCTCTGATTGTGTGAATGTTTATTACAAACTTCTAATATCTCTTTGTTTTTATGTACAGAAATATATAAATACTTGCCAAAAATAAAATACTATCCTTGCAAGTATTTCTTTGAATTTTGATGCTATGAAAAAACTGCCTAACAAAAATATTTCTCTGAACAAATATTATTTGAATACTTTGACATACATTTTTGTTTAAACAATAGCGCATCTATAGAAATCAAATATAAAAGTGCCTTGAAATTATTTTTATGAAGAGATCAAAGACATGGTTTTGCTGTAATGCTTTTTATTGTTTATAAATTGTATTGATGTGTATAATACCCTGATAGTTCCTGTTAAATATTACACATAATTTCAGCTGTAAATAGCCAAGGGGGATATCTTAATGATATTAATGTTTGGTTTTGTGTGACTCATTTGTGTTGACCATAATTATTTTGTATTCTGATTAGAAAGCAATTTTTTTCAGATGTATTGATTTTTTTTTTTTTTTAGATGTTACAAAGATATGAATATGAAAGCTACAGATATTGTTTTTATTTCTATGAATCTCTTGACATTGTAAACATTTAAGTATATATAGTATTTAGTGGGCACTTTTTTTTTATATTGAGGGAGAAAATTCATTAATAGGATTTTTTGTATAAAAACTAATAAATATTTTTTTATTATATACACTTGATTTGTCTGTCTTGCGCTTTCAAAAAGATACCATTAATCTCAAATGTTTCTGTGATAATACATATAGTAGGTTTCACTCATTGGATATTGCACTACAGTAGTTTCAGGATGATGGGATCACACAGATATGCTATCATTTTGGTCCTAATAACTGGTTGGAGTAAATACACAGATATTTTCTGTATTACAAGATTATTTTGTACATCATGGATTCAGTTTGAATAAGTGGCTGATTTAATTTTTTGGTCGTCTGATTAAATAGAATTTACTTAAAATTTAAGCATATTACAAATATATATTTAAATAGATACATTCTTTTAGCTGCTTGGAAAAGTGATGAAAAAATAAACTTTTTTAGAATATCTTGAATTAAACACAATTTTTTTTTCTCATTAATACATAAAATCAGAAATCTAAAACACTAAAAGAATTTTTATTCCAGTAAATATATCCATCAACAGAAAAACACATATAACTCATTCTCACTGCCTCTATCACAATGACTGAATTTTTAGCACTAAGTTTTTCTTCTGTTGATGTGATCATAAATGACAATTTGAATATACTTAGGAGAGCTGATGACATGTCTCTCTGAATTATCCCCTGGACTGTCAGCCTAGAAAAATAAAATGGACATACTGATAATGTACAATACTAGTTGATTTCCTATGCACACAATATGACATGGGTATTAAAGAAAGAAAGCACTTTTAAAGGCATGAGACAATTACAAAAGTGAAAATTAATATAAAAAAGCATAAAAATTTAAGAGATTTCATGAAAATTAATAAGATTTCTTATACTGTGAAATACTAGCAAATGTTGCTAAACATAGAAACATTTTATAAAGCATAAAGTGAATAGAATGTAGTTACTATAGTGGGAATATTAGATGATATTATACCCAAATGTTAGCCCAGTTAATATCATTTACTTAATATCATTTTCTTTCAAGTTGAATGGACTAAAAGTATAAACACCAGGATTAGATTTCAACATCTTTGCAAACAAGGGATCTAGCTTGAATATTAGAGTAAGTGGTATTTATTATCTAAAATGCAGACTCCTGGAATTGGCAGTATTTGTCTTTGCTTTTTTATATCTAGATATATGAAATTCATTTTTTGTCCTTGGTTCAGAACATACAAATGAACACCTACAGAAAACAGGTTTTTAAATTAAAAAAAAAGGAAGATTAGAAAATATTACTGTTATAGATAGATCACATTTATCATGTTTAAAATATTGAAAAAAGATATAAGACAAGCTTCTTAATCATGTTTTCAATTACATTTTCTGATAGCATCAACTTTTTTTTTGGTGTAAATTGTTTTCTAATATTTTTTTTTAATTAAGACTAAAGATGAAGACTACTTTATTGATCCTTATGGAAATTTGTTGCGATTACAAGGACTCTTTTCTCATATACATACAACACAACAGAAACATACACGTAAATAGAACAGACACAACATAAAGAGTTCATTCAGTGACTACACACAGGCATCTTGATCCTTTTCATCTTTCCTGATCAAAGGGTGGCATTGATAAAGTCTGACCGAGTAATGTACAAACAAGTTTTTGTACCACTCTGTTCTTGTCGTGATTGACAGTAGTAGCCCACTTTGCGACAACTTGGCGTAGTTATAATGGAGCGGGTGGCTGTTGTCTTCCAAGATTTTTCCGATTTTTCTTACATTTCTGTTCAAAAAGTTACCTGGCAACAAAGCTATGTATCAACAACAAAGACTGCACTACATACATTGGAACCTAGTTTTTTCAACAAGACCAAGATCTACATTTAATACTTACTTTAGGATCTACATTTATAATTTTTCTGTCTCTTTTATTCTTAAATAACAGCCCAGAGGCATTCTCTGCAATCACTTGATAGTTTGGTGTTGGGTTGGATGTTGATGTTGCTGTCTCCCAGTTGTAAAAGCTAACGAACAGAAAAAAACATTTTATTGGAATCAACCACATTTCTTACACATTATAATGGACTCTGTAATCCTAATTGGAAATTGCCTGGGATAGTATAGCATAATGTAAGACAAAGGAATGCCAGTAACCAATTAGCCACTACGGATAGTCCATCTTGTGCATGGTTCTAACTAATTAGTCTAGGAATTACAGTTGATTTTGTAGGTTAAGTCCTACAAGTCAATGCTTGAGGGTAGGGGGAGAAAACTTAAAATAACTGGTACATTTTTTTTTTCTGAAAATTAAAAACTGAACAAGTGAGCCAAAAAAAAATCTAAATACCAACCAAACAGAATAGCCAGAAAATATTTTATAATCACTGTAATATCTTGCTTTATATCTTGAGGGACTAACTTTTCCCTTTACAACTTCTCATATGACTAAAGAGGCAGATCCTTGATAAAAAGCTGTGGTCACAGGTTGGGTAGGAGACGTGGTGGCTGAGCGGTAAAGTGCTTGGCTTCCTAACTGAGTTCCGGGGTTCAAATCCTGGTGAAGAATGGGATTTTTAATTTCAGGATCTTAGGGCACCTCTGAGTCCACCCAGCTCTAATGGGTACCTGACGTTAGTTGGGGAAAAGTAAAGGCAGTTGGTCGTTGTGCTGGCCACATGACATCCTCTTTAACCATAGGCCACAGAAACAGATGACCTTTACATCATCTGCCCTATAGGCCACAAGGTCTGAATAGGTAACTTTTTTACTTACAGGTTGGGTATTTAATCACCATGCGCTGTTGCACTTGTAATAATTACATCAATAAAGCTAAATTGCAATTACATAATCCCTAATTTCAATATATATCTTCAAAAACTGCTATAAGAAAGAAGTACATTGTAACATTGTTTTGTGACAACAATCTACATAGTTACCTTAGATCAGATGGCCTTGGCAGCAGACGTTTCTTCCCACTGAAATAGGGCTCAAAATCTTCTGTTTTCAGTCTGTATGCATAGTCTATGTACCCAGAGATCTCCTGGCCTCTAGAGTTATGATCTCTAATGAAGATGATAGACTGGAAAGAATTTGAAGAAGCTTTTAAGGCTGGAACAGTTGGGTTAATAAGGTTTCAGCATTGTTTAAAGGGGTCAATAGTAATACAATGCATGGTTAAAACTACAAATATAGAATCTAATAAAACGATCTTACAGTCATTTTCCCATTTCTGTTTCCAGCTTCTCTAGCAGCTAGAGCTTGGAGTAATGGTTCTTTAATTATTTTATCATCACTGGCAAGTTTCCTGAAATTTAAATATTTAAAATTGTAGAAAGAATTTTTTGAAAAAGCTAGTTAATCCTATTTTTTAAAACCATGATCAAAAGAAAACAATACAAGTAGTACAGATCAAAAAAGGTTCACATTACTACTGGTAAACAGTACTCTTACTTTTGTTGACTTCTTTTTGAAAGCCTGCTGGCCTCTGCAGCTTGTTTTCTTGCTTCAAACTCCTCCCTCTTTAATACCTCCCCACTGCCCCTATATCCCAACTCAACCAGCTGTCTTGCCAACTCTTGATCCTTTAAATAAAACATAGATAAAAGATAGTAAAAAAAATATGGAGATTTCAGGACATCACAAAGTCTGCACACCTAAAAAAAAAGCACCTGAAATGTCAAATAATATTGAACATGAAGTTGTTGAGTCCTTGTAAAGTGATGCAATTGTTTTCAAAAGTAAATAGGTCAGCTCGACATTACATGCCTCATTGATTACACAAAGTGCTAATCCACAAAGAAAAGAAAAAAAAGCAAATAAAAGCTGAGGAAACATGAAAAAAAATGACATCTGTTATGAACATTGAACATCATGATGTTAAACTACTAAGTTGGCTACATAGAACTATCACTACATCAAATCCTCCCTATTCAAAACTATGGGAAGTACTACTGAGGTCCTAAAATATTTCTCTCATCATTTGTGGAATGAGTCAACAGACTAAAAAAACAACAACAGGTCAATGTTGTTGTTGCCACATAGGGTATGTCTTTGGTTATGATGACATTCACATGAGTTTCCCTTCTAAGTTGCATTGATTTGTGGTCAAATGACATAGATTTATAGTTATGATTAAACAGAGAAAGGTTGTCAGAGAGAAAGAACTTCAGACTTTTATATGTGGATTTCCATTTTTGAAAATAGCCTACTGTCATTTCCAGCTTTGAAGTACATTAAATGTTTACATTTTTATAATGTTAGTGATGTCATTGAATATAGTTGAACATTTAGAAATTCATCACATTTATAACTTATGTAGGCCTATATATAGCTACTTATAAGACAAATCATCTCAGCCATTGCAAGAGATTTGGAGATCTGGTCAAAGGCTTAAAGCAGTGAGTTGAGTGAGTAGTCATTTTCCTCTTTCCACTCTTAGTTGTAATTTCCTACATTACATACCTATAAGCTAATGTTGTAATAGTTATTTGATTATTTACTAGATCTAAAGTGAACAAAAAAGTAATAAATGATAAATTAAAACAAAATCAGGGTTGAGCTAATGTTAGATAATGACACTGAATAACGTATACAGAATAGAGTCAGAATCATATTTTTACCTCAAGGTAGTAGAGATCAAATGATGTTATCTGTGAGTCTAAGAAGTCTTCATATGTATTAAATTCTGTCACAATATTGTCACTACCTGTGGCTACTTCTTCCTCCATTGTGTTTTAAACCTTAATTATAGAACAACACAGAGTGCCAAAATAGTGAATTTAATAAACAATAGTTATAGTATCAATATAGATCTAGAGAAATACTTAAAATAGTTAACTTGAGTAAATAGTAATGTATACTTATTTATTATCTTATACGAAATACTTTGTTCTAGATCTATCTGGTTACTCACTTATACTGGTTTTAGTTTAGAAATTCAAAATTGACTTAAGAGAAACTGTTTGATATTTTAATTGTTTAATTCTATAATTTTAACCACCAAATTACTTACTATTGGCTAGAACAGTTAGCTAAAACATTGACTCGGTTATATCCTCTATGAAAATAAAGGCTAACGTTAACTCTCATTCATATTCATTTCATTATGTATGTAAAATCTCGATAGTGTCAGTTTAACCTATTGATACTAGTCGCCATAGTAACTAAAGGGATTTAACTCATAAAAAAATAACTGTTGAAATTTTATCGGACTTATCGTTATTATTATATTATATTATATTAAGACAATAAATACATGATATGAAAACTAATCATTGACGAGCCACATTTTTATATACCGTTATTTTATACTGACATTGAAAATACTGTATAAACGCACACATTTTTAAAAACAATTTTTCACCTAACAATATTAAGTTGTAACTCTACACAAGTCTACTCCCTAAATGTTATCCTCTACAATTTATAGTGTCATGGGTCTATGTTTAGGCTTATTATCAATATATAGGGCCTATCATATATATATTAAATTTCTATGTCAATCTATGTGAACGTTTCTAAAATTCACAGGAATATTAGGCTCGTTTTCTTTAGGGGTACTCAGTGGAACTATAATTGTAGCCTAATAGATGCAATTGTTTAATTGGTTTCAATTAAATTAGACCTGTAGACCTACATAGACTGTTCATAGACCATCGTGCATTTAAAAAGTGCTTGTGTCCGCATAAGATTTCCTAGAGAGTAAAAAAAAAATGAAGATTACTAGGCCTAAATATTACTATTATAGATAGATCACATTTATCATGTTTAAAATCTTGAAAAATATATAAGACTAGCTTGCATCATGTGCCAACTAGTGACTCCAGTGGGCTAGTTGATGACACCAGATCTGACTTCTACGTTGAACATTACAGTATTAGGTAGTTTATGCCCTACTAGATTAACCAGCTGCTACCATTGCAGCTAGAGATGGAAGGCAATGTCTGAAAGCAATCAGCAACTTAGTGGTTATTATGTGACATTAAATGTAGGCCTACTCTTCATTTTATATGAGCTAAAAGTTAAAACGTTAGATTCAGACATTTGAAGGGTTTGTTTGTTTAGATAGTTAACACTAGATGTAAACGTTATTTGTTGTTTTGAAGACTGAAGTTTGGTTTAGAATCAAGTCTGCTGGATGTTCTCACAGACAAGGCGAGAGACTAACAATACAGCCACAGGGTGGAAGGGCGACAGAATATTTTTTTTTACATTGAAGGGGAAAGACACACAAGAAGGAGTCTGTCCACTACAGAAGGAAGGTGATCTACTTGCTTTCTCACGACTGGGTTATCTACTTGCTTTCTCACGGCTGGGTTATCTACTTGCTTTCTCACGACTGGGTTATCTACTTGCTTTCTCACGGCTGGGTTATCTACTTGCTTTCTCACGACTGGGTTATCTACTTGCTTTCTCGCGTCTGGGTTATCTACTTGCTTTCTCACGGCTGGGTTATCTACTTGCTTTCTCACGGCTGGGTTATCTACTTGCTTTCTCACGGCTGGGTTATCTACTTGCTTTCTCACGACTGGGTTATCTACTTGCTTTCTCACGGCTGGGTTATCTACTTGCTTTCTCACGACTGGGTTATCTACTTGCTTTCTCACGGCTGGGTTATCTACTTGCTTTCTCACGACTGGGTTATCTACTTGCTTTCTCACGGCTGGGTTATCTACTTGCTTTCTCACGGCTGGGTTATCTACTTGCTTTCTCACGGCTGGGTTATCTACTTGCTTTCTCACGGCTGGGTTATCTACTTGCTTTCTCACGACTGGGTTATCTACTTGCATTCTCACGACTGAGTTATCTACTTGCTTTCTCACGGCTGGGTTATCTACTTGCTTTCTCACGGCTGGGTTATCTACTTGCTTTCTCACTGGCTGGGTTATCTACTTGCTTTCTCAAGGCTGGGTTATCTACTTGCTTTCTCACGGCTGGGTTATCTACTTGCTTTCTCACGGCTGGGTTATCTACTTGCTTTCTCACGGCTGGGTTATCTACTTGCTTTTTCACGGCTGGGTTATCTACTTGCTTTCTCACGGCTGGGTTATCTACTTGCTTTCTCACGGCTGGGTTATCTACTTGCTTTCTCACGGCTGGGTCAAGAAGTGCGCCTCTTTTGAAGACCAGGACCATGGTGTGGAGGGGAGAGGAATAGCCTCTTGTTTATTTACTTTTTCTCCTCATATCTCACTTTCAGAATGAAGAATAAATTATTACAAACAAAAATAAAAAAAAAAGTATATCAATACTTGGGTGTAAAATATCTAGTGATGGTAGAAATTTGTATTTTAAAAATGAAATTTATTATACTATTAATTAGATCATTATATTAACATTAATTACACAACACGCATAAGAAGTAATTCAAATGCAATAGACGGCAGTGGGTTAATTAAAGTTATGTCAATCGTATGCTACACTAAATATATTAAGGTTTTAAGTCCTACATCTTTAAAAGCCTGTGACAAGAGCCATGACTGATAATGATATGCCGGCGGTTGAAGCAGAAGATATATAAGCTGTTAATTATATATAAAAAAAAAACAGACAAAAAATAACTACAAAATCACTTAAAACGATCTCTATTTATAACCCTTAAACCTACAGGATGGCCAAGGAGGCAAGTTGTTTACAGATTGACATAATCAACTTCTTTTTCCCATACGAGAAACATGATGCGCATGTCTGGTTACTTATGAAAGGTTTCTCTCGGCAGGCGCTCTGAACGTACACCCGATAAGTCATCACTGACACACTTACACACTTACAAGATGTCTTTCAAATTTCAAATAAATACTCATTTGAGTGGCCTGGTTGGAATGTTAAAAGTAAACAATTCGTCTTGACAGGAGCAGAAGGTGCATTTTCTGGCCAATTCTCTTGTCCTCAATAAATCCCAGATTTTGTTCTTTTGTCTTTTTCTTTCAGAAATAAATGTTACAGACAAATAAACAGGAGGAATTTTTTTTTTAAACGCGCACAAACGTTTCCCACAATAATGAAATGCTATTCAAACAGTTTTAAGTACAAGTAATCCGTTATTCTTATAATCTAGTGAAAACGGACAGGTAAAGGGAGGGCGTACTTGGCAACCCGGGAGGGGTGGAAGGGATTGTGGAGCTAGAAAAACGAGAGTTGTACCGGGTATTGACATTGGGCAAAAGAAAACGATTTACATCAAGTGGACGAGGATCGTCCCCAACCCTTCCCCGTGTAGATATAGTGCAACACTTTCTTATATTTTAAAGAAAAACAAAATGTTTATATTTAGTCATCTATTCATTACATTTAGCCTTAAGTAAGACTATTGTGGTATCATTCTGAATATTGAAACAAGCAAAATATTTAAAAAAAAACGTTGAAAAAAAAATTATATATATATATATATACTTATATATATATATATATATATATATATATATATATATATATATATATATATATATATATATATATATATATATATATATCATGGGCGTAGACAGGGGGGGGTTTGGGGGTTCAACCCCCCCCCCCCCGCAGGGGGGGGGGGCGGAATTCATTGACTGATTTTTTGCTTTCATTTTGTTTATTTTAGGTGAGATTTTAATACTAAATCATCACTTACCACAGCACAGCCGAGGGGGGTTTGAGTTAAAAATCCCCTACCAGGGGGATTTTTAGATTTAAAAAAGCCCTATCAGGGGGTTTTGAGTTTTAAAAAACCCTATCAGGGGGTTTTGAGATAAAAATCCCTCTACCATTGGGTTTTGAGTTTAAAACCCCTACCAGGGGTTCTGAGTTTAAAACTCCCTACAAGGGTTTTGAGTTTAAAACCCCCTACCAGGAGTTTTGCAGTTAAAGCCCCCTCTTCTATAAATAAAACTAACAAAAAATGCAAACGACAATCCCTAAATTCCAAGAAAACAGCTAAGGAAGATTTTGACTTTAAAACCCCTCCAAAAATTACGATAAACACCCTCTCAATATAAAAAAAGCAAATTACACATTTAAAAATTCTATGAGCCAAAGGGTTTTGAGTTTAACCCCCCCCCTCCAGTTGGGGTTTGAAGCTAAAAGTTCCTATTCAATATAAAAAAAAAAGCAAATTACACACTATAAAATCTATGAGCGTAGGCAAAGGGGGTCTTGAGTTTAAATCCCCCTTCAGATGGTTTTGATGCTAAAAAAAACCTCTTCAATATAAAAAAAGGAAATTACACTAAAATTGAGCGTAGCTAAGCGAATGAGGGGTTTTGAGTTTAAATCCCCCTCCTCCAGATGGCTTTTTTAAAAATTTAAAACCCCTTCATGTAGTTTTGAGTTTAAAATTCCCCTACAGAGCGTTTTTAGTTGAAAACCTCTCTCTTCAATATTATTTTAAAGCAAACTACAGTCACCAAATTCTATGACCGTAGCTAAATGGGGTTTTGAATTAAAAAAAAAACAAAAAAAAAATCCAGAGATTTTTTAGTTTAAAACCCCTCAACAGATGATTTTGACGATAAAGCTTCCCTTTTCGATATAAAATCTAAAGCGAAATACATGCATGTAATTCCAAGAGCGTAATCAAGAGAGGTTACACATTTCTACGAGTGGCTGGGCTCCATTAACAGTGTGAATAGTCATCTGCCTAAATTGAAAAACACTAAATGTGGCTCAACAAAGATGGCTAAGACAGATTTTAGGAGTCAGTTATAGAGATCGGGTCTAAATCAAAGAAATCAAATGCCGAACAGGAAGTCGAACCCTTAATAAGGTTGTGACAGATCGTCGCATGAGGTTTTGCGGGGCATGTTCTCCGACAAAATGAATTACGCATAATATGAGTTGCGATGACATCCTAGTACAACTTGGCGCAACACTTTCATTGAGGTCCTCTGAGCATGTGAGAAGAGGCTTCAGACATTGCCAGTGACAGATTTTTGTGGATACAACTTGTCGGAAAATGCGCCGAACGGCGCGGGAGGGTCTAAGTCAGTAAGAATAGCACGTTAGGTTTTTGAAATAAAACTTTTTAATAGCAAGATAATGCACTGTAGATACCTCAGAATATGCATTTTGTTGTCTTTCAATACTAGAAATAGTGCTCGGCGGCGGCGGGCTTCGACTCAGGAAGAACCTATTCTAGGGCATAATAAACGTTTTCCGAAAGGGTCAGAATGTAATAAAGATTAATTATGTACACACACACATATATATATTTTTTTTTTCGGGGGGGGGGGGCAAGGGGGGCGGGTGACACCCCCCCGATAAAAAATCCTGGCTACGCCCATGATATATATATATATATATATATAAGATGGAAGAACTCCACATTTACAGTACATTTATCTCTCTCAATACTGTAAGATTTATGTCCCCTCTTATCGCTATAAAACACAAATAATTAATTACCACTATTTAATTGACTAATTGGTTCATTTTTTATTGATTTACTCATGTTCTGTTATGTAGGCCTACAATAAATAATTGTGCATAGTTTCAACTTGATCCGAGAATGTGAAATGGGAAGTGTTTGTACCCAGACATACAGACAGACAGACGGAGTGGATTGATATAAGCATTGTAAATAAATTAATTAAAGTTGAACACATGAGTTTGTGAACACAAAGCCTTTTATATTCTTTGCTCCTACATCTATTATTTTTGTATGAGGTTTACATTTCTGAGCAAAGACATTCTATCATCTCTGTTTCAGCGGACTAAATTTCACATTATGAATCCTATTAAAGTGTCACACTTTTATAAACTTTCGGAACCCCCTCTGAGCAATTTGTAATGGCTCTATTTCTTGTTCTTGTCCATCATTGCTCTTGAAAAAATACCAAGTGGGAGCCGCGGTATTTGATGTTTTTCTTCTTCTAATCGTTTTCCGATTCTAGTCTTGTGGCAGACGTTCTATTCCACGTTGAGCGCTGGCGTGGTATCTTTAGCATCCGGAAGGGTAACGCCGCTAGTAGTTTTGTGTAATCTGTCTGTACTTGTGTTCAACTGGATCCGAGATTGGGTGTCGAAGAAATGACTTGAACAAACGTTATACTAGACAGCATGGGCGTAGCCGGGGGGGGGGGTTGGGTTCAAATCTCCACCCCCCCCCCCGAAACGAAATCCTGCGGGGGAGGTGGGAATTTAGTGACTGATTTTTCGCTTTGATTTTGATTATTTTAGGTGAGATTTTTATAGGCCTACTAAATCATCACTTGCCCCAGCACAGCCAAGGGGGTTTGAGCTTAAAACCCCCTACCAGGGGAGGAGGGTTTCAGTTAAATCCCTCTCTTGTATAAAGCAAAAATAAAAAAACTCAAATGGCAAAGCTAAGGAAGATTTTGATGTTAAAACTCCATCCGAAATTTACGATAAAACCCCTCTTCAATTTTTTAACAAAAAAATTACACTCTCAATATTCTATCAGCGTAACCAAATGGGTTTTGAGTTTAAACCCCTTTTCAGCGGGGTTTGAAGCTAAACAAACATCTCTTCAATATATAAACAAGGTTACAAAAAGAGTTTGTGTCGAAACATAAACTCAAAAAACGGCCCCCGAAGTGGTCCACCCAGGCATATAAAAAGGCAGATTTCAATATTATCAGAATGAAATTCTATCAAAGACAAATGACAGAGAAGAATGGAGAAAAAAGGTTATCAGATCTTGTGTGGTGCCCCAGCGGTCCAGCAGACCAAAGGATAGATGAAAGTGAATGTGAAGTTAGATGTGAACCTGGCCTAACTGATGACTTATAATGAATCTCTAATTGATCTAATTGTTTTGTAAAGGGTCAACCTGTTATTCCTCAAGAAAAAAAACACATTTCGGTAAAAAAAAAAATCCTTTGGTAAAGTGTTTCAGTAATGTGTTGTAATCTCCGTGCGACAGTTAACGCGATAATATGCAAAACTACTTATTAATTGTTGTTTTAAATTCTGTCCAACTTATATGCATACTAAATAGATTTTTTCTCTTTTAAAAAAATAGCAAACATTTTTGTGTGTAAATATAGTACTTAGTATAACAGAACTTACATAACTTAACAATACAAATGTAAAAAGAATATTTTTTTTTTACAAAAAATCTACAACCGTTTGCATAAATGTGTTAAAAATGGTGAATTGTGTGCTTCCCTAATAAAGAGCCCCCGTGTTTGTTACTATTAATAGTGAATAGTTGTAAAAGTGGTGTATTTTTTATGAAAAAAATGCTTGCATAAATGATTTAAAAAATTAGATTTTCGAATTTCAGAAAAGAAAAAAAGTAGCCGTTGCATCAGAATTTTGAATGGTTTAAAATATTATGATGTCGTATTTTCACTATCTTTTCTAGTTTACGAGATCTAAACGGCACAGACAGACTGAAGGACGGACAGACATTCCACACAAAACTAATAGCGTCTATTCCCCTTTCGGGGGCCGCTAAAAAAAAAGCAAAATAACGCACACAAAATGCTATGAGCATAGCCTAATGGGTTTTGATTTTACCCCCCCCCCTCCTTTTCAGCGGGGTTTGAAGCTAAACAATACCTCTTCAATATTAAAAAAAGCAAATTACACACTCAAAATTCTATGAGTGTAGCCAAAGGGGTTTTCAGTTTAAACCCCCTTCAGCGGGGTTGATGCTTAGATATACCTCTTCAATATAAAAAAAAGCAAATTACACACTAAAATTCTTTGAACGTAGCCAAGCAAATGAGGGGGGGGGGTTAGTATAAACCCACTCCCCCTGTTGGCTTTTTTTTTTAAAGTTTAAAGCCCCTTCAGATGGTTTTGAGTTTAAAATCCACATACAGAGAGAATTGAGGTTGAAAACCTCTCTCGTCAATATAATTCTAAAGCAAATTACAGTCACCAAATTCTTTGAGCGTAGCTAAATGGGGTTTTGAATTTTAAAAAAAGAACGAGATTTTTTAGTTTAGAACCCCCCAGCAGATGATTTTGACGATAAAACTTCCCATTTCGATATAAAATCTAAATTCCAAGAGCGTAGTCAAGAAAAGGTTACACATTTCTACCAGTGGCTGGGCTCCATTCTGAATAGTCATCTGCCGAAATTGAAAAACACTAAATGTGGCTTAACAAAGATGGCTAAGACAAATTTTAGGAGTCAGTTAAAGACTCAGTTATATATATCGGGCCTCAATTAAGAAAATCATATGCCGAACTGAGAGTTGAACCCTTAGTAAGATTGTGACAGAGCGTTGCATGAGGTTTGCGGGACATGTTCTCTGACAAAATGAATTACGCTTAGTTAGAGTTGCGATGACATCCTAGTACAGCTTGGCGCCACACTTTGATGTAGGTCCTCAGAGCAGAGGGGAAGAGGCATCAGTCATTGCCGCCCAATGCGCCGAATAGAATAGCATATTAGGTTTTTTAAATAAAACTTTTTATTAGCAGGATAATGCACTTTAGATAGGCCTACCTCAGATTATGCATTTTGTTGACTTTCAATACCGGAAATAGTGCTTAGCGGTGGGTCTCCGCCCCGCGCTTGGAGCTCCCCCAGACCTCCTTGCTGACAAGGGCGGGGAGTCTACAATTTTCCACTAACTTCAGGAAGAACTTATTCTAGGACACAATAAACGTCTTCCGAAAGATTGAAGGGTCAGAATGTAAAAAAGATTAATTATGTAATCACATTCGCACATACATACATTACATATATATATATATATATATATATATATATATATATATTGGCGGAGGGGGGGGGAGAAAAAAATCCCACCCCCAAAACCAAGCAACCCTGATGCTAGACAGACAAGGTGAGTTGATATACACTTTGTAACAATACAATCTTATTTGCAGGTCTTCTGAGTCCAAATTATAGAGAGAACTCAGAAATAAAAAAGGACAAGAAAATAAGTCTCACCACAAATAAAAAAAATCTCCCTCCCTCCCCCCTCTTACTCTCTCTTTCTCTCAGTCACGCACGAATCAGACATTGCATGCCATTAACTCTTGCACTACAATGACCTTTCCATGTCCGGAAACTCTTTCTTTACTGCAGATCTTTAAAAAAAAAACCAAAAAAAAACCCTCACCAACCAATAATCTGGAAACAATAATACGAAACAATTAATTTAAAAAAAAATTCGGGAAACAATGATTGATCACAAGCATCTCTTTTTATGTTCGTTTGTCTGCAACAAACACCTGCGCAGAACTTATAAAGATGGATTGAACAAACAGTATGCCGTAACGAGGTTTAAAAGCAACGATACGTGCTCTAGATACTATTTAATTATTTGTTGTTTTGATGACGAATGTCCTCTCCATGTTTTTAAGAGACAAAGACTACTTGAGATTGAGGGGGCGTGTCGTCCGAGTGATAAAGCACTAGACTACCGATCCGTGGAGTTATGAGTTCGAACCCCGGGTTAAGACTGGGTAGACTTCGTCTTAGAACCTATCCAAGTGTAAAGGGTTAATTCTGAACTAGTCAAGAAGGTTGCTGGTTGTGCTGGTTCTATCACACTCTCGTAAACATTTGACCATCATCTGCCCCACGGAACATTATGTTTTTTTTTTACTACTTGTTAAAAGAAAGAAGAAACTATTCCTCTCAGATCTATAGGGAAAATGATGTAAAGGTCAACTGTTTCTATGACCAAAAAAGGTAATGTGACCAGTACAACGACCGGTCTACTTTACTTCCCACAATTAATGTCAGTTACTCATTAGATGCCCTAAATTACCCCCCCCCCCTTTACAAGTCTTTACCAAGTTTCGAACCCGAGACCTCCCAATGCAGAAGCCACGCGCTTTTTGGTACACTTATTTTTTTGTGTTGGATTGAAATCGAATATTCCAGTGCATTAAAGGATTCTTTGCCTGTATAGTTCAGCATATGCCAGAGCCAAATGAGTGTCGTCAGGGACCAAAAAAAATGGCACTCAAGGTACAATACAACGTGGAAGATAAAGAGGAAAGGATTTGAGATGTGTGTCAGATAAAAAGTTGCACCGGTCTACCCTTCACAGATTCTAGAGAACAGCAGACCTGGGAATAGACATTGTTAAAGAGGTTGAATTGATAAAACTCAAACGCACGCCTCCACCCCCCCCCCCAACACATCACACTTTCGAAGACGCGGACTACGTAACAGGCAAGGGAGGCGAGTCCATTTTAAGTATTCACATAACTGTAGACGTCAAAATAAACCAAGAAACAAAGACGTCAGACGTCATCACCGATAGAAAACGGACGCTCTAATAAGTTGTAGTTGAATTAGGATTCCAAAGTCAGGCAATATAACAATTAATCAATTTCAAGTATTCTTTGTTATATATACAAATCAGAATAGGTGACCCTGTTAAGGGAGTTATCATTTCGTAGTGCATGCGTAAGACTCATAAGAGTCTAGAGTCACTTGGATTCTGCCCTTATTGTAACCTAATCTTGTAACCACATGCTATGTTTCTAATGGTTTTTGAATTTCTATATCATCACACTTTATTAGACCTATGTGACGACACGTCTTAAGCTCATTCAAGGCACTGGCGGATCCAGGGGGGGGGGGCGGTAGGGGCGATCGCCCCCCCCCACTCGGCCGACCCCCCCCCCCCGAAGGGGGGGGGGCGGACGAATTTTAGTATAGAATTCACACAATTTGTATACGAATTCTTTACTTATGTTAATAATATATACTAATTATTTATATTTCAACCTATTATTAGATTATTTCGCCCCCCCCCTCTAGTATGTTGGCCGATTTGGTGGGGTCGGGAGGGGGCGATGGTATCAATCCCGCCCCCCCCCCCCCCCATAAACTTTCGAGTGGGGGGGGGCGGTCCAATTTCTTTGTAGAAATCACAGCTTGCTGACAGAATCAATTAAATATCTATGTGATTAAAACTTGTTATTGATATTTTAACCGATCTTTGTATTATGTCGTTCCCTGTTTGCCAATTTATCTCTACTACCCTTCCCACCTAAACCTTTTGAGGGGGGGCGGTCCTACTTTAATGGAGAAATCATAGTTTGTGAACAAAATTAGTTGAATTAACATATAGATTTATATTATGTCGCTCGCCTTCTTGTATCTTGGCCGTTTCGGTGAGGTTGGGGGAGGGGGAAATGGCATGTACTGCCCTCCCCACTCTAGCCCTCTGAGTGTGGGGGGGGGGGGGGGGCGGTCCTATTTTTATGGAGAATCATAGTTTGTGAACAAAATTAGTTGAATATCTATATCATGGGCGTAGCCAGGGGGGGGTTCTTGGGGTTCAAACCCCCCCCGAAATGAAATCCCCCCCAGGGGGGGGGGACGGAATTAAGTGACTGATTTTTGCTTTCATTTTGTTTATTTTAGGTGAGATTTTAATACCAAATCATCACTTACCACAGCACAGCTGAGGCAGTTTTGAGTTAAAAACCCTCTACCAGGGGGTTTTGAGTTTAAATTCTCCTACCAGTGGGTTTTGAGATTTAAAAAACACCTATCAGAAGGTTTTGAGAGACAAATCCCTCTACCAGGGGGCTTTGAGTTTATAACCCCCTACAGGGGGTTTTGAATTTTAAACCCCCTACCAGAGGTTTTTGCAGTTAAATCCCCCTCTTCAATAAAACAAAACAAAAAAAATGCAAACAACAATCCCCGAATTCCAACAGCACAGTTGAGGAAGATTTTGATTTTAAAACCCCGTCCAAAATTTACGATAAACCCCATCTTCAATATAAAAAAGCAAATTACACACTCAAAATTCTATGAGCGTAGCCAAAGGGGTTTTGAGTTTAAACCCCCCTCCCCTCCAGTTGAGGTTTTGAAGCTAAAAAGTACCTCTTCAATATAAAAAAAAAGCACATTACACACTATAAAATCTATGAGTGTAGCCAAAGGGGTTTTGAGTTTAAATCCCCTCCTCCAGATGGCTTTTTCTTTAAAGTTTAAAACCCCTCCAGATAGTTTTGAGTTTAAAATTCCCCTACAGAGCGTTTAGAGTTGAAAACGTCTCTCTTCAATATTATTTTAAAGCAAATTACAGTCACCAAATTCTATGATCGTAGCTAAATGGGGTTTTGAATTAAAAACAAAACAAAAAAACTCCAGAGATTTTTTAGTTTAAAACCCCTCAACAGATGATTTGACGAAAAAACTTTCCTTTTCGATATAAAATCTAAAGCGAAATACAGGCATGTAATTCCAAGAGCGTAGTCAAGAAAGGTTACAAATTTCTACCATTAATAAAGTGTGAATAGTCTTCTGCCGAAATTGAAAATTATTAAATGTGTCTCAACAAAGATGACTAAGACAGATTTTAGGAGTCAGTCATAGAGATCGGGTCTAAATCAAAGAAATCATATGCCGAACTGGGAGTCGAATCCTTAGTAAGGTTGTGACAGAGCGTCGCATGAGATTTTGCGGGACATGTTCTCACACAAAATGAATTACGCAAAATAAGAGTTGCGGAAACTGCTTGCCGGAAAATGTGCCGAACGGCGCGAGAGGGTCTAAGTCAGTAATAATAGCACATTACGTTTTTGAAATAAAGCTTTTTAATAGCAAGATAATGCACTGTAGATACCTCAGAATATGCATTTTGTTGGCTTTCAATACCAGAAATAGTGCTCGGCGGCGGGGCTAAGCCCCGCGCTGGGGGAGCGCTGCGAACTCCCCCAGACCCCTTTGCTAGCAAGGGCGGGGAGTCTACAATAAACAAAAAACGTCTTCCGAAAGGGTCAGAATGTAATAAAGATTAATTATGTACACACACACACACACACATATATATATATATAATTTTTTTCTGCCGGGAGGGGGGGGGTGTTCAGGGGGGAATCCCCCCCCCCAAAACCCTCCCCCCAAAAAAATCCTGGCTACGCCCATGATCTATATAATATAAACTACATATTGATATGTGAACTCATTGTATATTATGTCGTACCACACTCTAATCTCAAATTTTATCATTAGTAAAATTTAAATGAAAAAGGGTTGTACCAGGTGGGAGGGGCGATTCATGCAATCGCCTTTCCCCCATCGGACAAACCAATACTTTTTCTTTTTGTATTACAGTTAGGAAATTACAAAACAAAAACATCTGTCACTAATATAATTTATATATACTATAAATAAATTCTTATATCGAGTCGCCACACCCCTATTCTTTAATGCCAAATGCAATCTTTAGCAGAAATTATTAAAGGAGCGAGGATTAATCGTTTTCACTCTACCCCGCCCCCCTCCCATTTCCAGACAGAGTTTATGTAATTTCACATGAATTTATCATAACTATTTTAAGAAAGACTTTGCATTCAAAAAATTAGAATTCAAACGAAATTTTTCAGTATAAGAGTCACGATTGAGATGAGTTCTAAACCCAAATCATTTTTTCATAGTCGCCTTTTTCTAACCTTTACTCAATCCGATATTTTTCTAGTTAAATAAATTTGGGACTATAACTCACAATTTATACTTTGATTTTATTGAATATTATTTATCGAATAATTTTTTTTCGGCGGAGATCCTCAAAGCCAAAATCTAAATATGTGGGGTATCTTATCTTTTCAAGGAACAAATCGGATTTTTTGCAATGTATTAAGGGCCTATAAATTCATATTAGAATATTTTTCAAGTACAACATTATTCAAAAGGTCCTTTTTTAATAGTATGAATTATGAGTTTTAGGTCAGGAGAATACGTTTCTTCTGTGAAGTATGCTAGAAAACTCTTTTGGCGGCGGGGCTTTGCCCCGAACTCCATTGATGAATAATGAGTTGTAGATGTCAGGAGAATGCGTTACTGCAATGAAGAATGCGCTTTTGGCGGCGGGGCTCTTCGCCCCGAACTCCATTGATAAATAATGAGTTGTAGATGTCAGGAGAATGCGTTTCTACAGTGAATAATGCAAGAAAACGCTTTTGGCGTCGGGGCTTCGCCCCGAACTCCACTGATGAATAATGAGCTGTAAATGTCAGGAGCATACTTTTCTGCAGTGAAAAAAGCAAGAAAACGCTTTTGGCGTCGGGGCTTCGCCCCGAACTCCATTGATAAATAATGAGTTGTAGATGTCAGGAGAATGCGTTTCTACAGTGAAGAATGCAAGAAAACGCTTTTGGCGTCGGGGCTTCTCCCCGAACTCCACTGATGAATAATGAGCTGTAAATGTCAGGAGAATACTTTTCTGCAGTGAAAAAAAGCAAGAAAATGCTTTTGGCGTCGGGGCTTCGCCCCGAACTCCACTGATGAATAATGAGCTGTAAATGTCAGGAGAATACTTTTCTGCAGTGAAAAAAGCAAGAAAACGCTTTTGGCGTCGGGGCTTCGCCCCGAACTCCATTGATAAATAATGAGTTGTAGATGTCAGAAGATTGTGTTTCTACAGTGAAAAAAGCAAGAAAACGCTTTTGGCGGCGGGGCTTCGCCCCGAACCCCACTTGAAAACCTTATAGCGATGCCCAAGTTGTTTTGTTTTTCACCAAAGGTTGAGAAATGCTGCTTTTTAAAAATTCTCATATATATATATATATATATATATATATATATATATATATATATATATATATATATATATATATATATACGCACGTTTATGCATAGGGTTAGGGTTTACTGGGCATTAGGGTTAGGGTTTGGAAAAAAATCGCCCCCCCCCACTCAAAAGTTCTGGATCCGCCAGTGATTCAAGGTATCACTCAGGTCCAAGCATTTAATTATTTTTTTCACTCTGTTTATCAATATTTTCCCCAACTTTGCCCATCGATCGCTAAAAACATCTCCACCCATCCCTACAATCCAGCCCCCCCTCTTTCAGGCACTGATATCACATTTTACCTTCCCCATTCGACACATGCCAAACTAGACTACTGACAGGAGTAGCCTTCCCTTGACCAAGCTGGTTGAACATCTGACCAAAGCATGCCCCTCCTCCCATTTATTCGACTAACGTGGACGGGACGCGCAGGTAACGCTACCCTTCTGACACCCCCTTCTCGGGAGCGGCTGGAAAGTTTAAAGGGCCAAATTGACCACGCTGCAGGCAACATCTTCCCTGGTCGAGTCTCGCGCTGACGAGTGTCAAGACGTGATTTTCCTTGCTCTAGCCGAGCCCTGGTCATCTCCCCTTCACTTTCTCTGACCACCTGTGCGGGAAGACAAAGAAACGCCAGCGTACAAGCCTCTAAGTTCCCTCTCTGACCATTTTTCTTGATGTTCTTCGTGATGTGAGATCATTCCTTCTCGAGACCTGGCGGAGAGAGGATCATTCTCCCGTCTCTGAGCTCTACATAATTTTTCCACTTTCTTACTTTGGATTGGTGCCTTTATATTAGTTAATATCAACAGGTTCTGCCCATCAGCTTCTCAGCTTTTACTCACATCAACTCATCAGCTTCTCAGCTCATATTCTACTGCAGACCTAACCATATCCAGCAGTCTAATCAACACCGCTTGCCACGTCCCGTCACTGGCTTTGCTGACAGTCGCCTCAGCTGATCCCTGCCTCTGCACACAGTTGGACAGCATCAGCACCAGCCACACCAGTCACCTTACGACAGCACCTGACTCGGATGAAGCTAAGCAAATAGACCTAATGACACTCGGACCACTTAGTCCATAACATCTAACGATGATTAATGTACATATTAGGTCACATCTCTTTCTCAGCCCTATGTAAATTACCCTCCACCATTATATTTGTACAATAAATCTCTCTCTATATATATATAAATATATCACATTAGTTACCAGCATGACTAGGTGCCGTACCTATCAGTAAAATAACCACGCTTGTCACAATCTATTTATTTAATATTTTTAAGTTGTCAAAATGCAATTATTTTATGTGCGTTAGTTTCATAGTACCTATTTACAAAACAAGCAAAATATCAACAGAGCATAAATTCTCGCCCCGCGCATATACACAAAACAACATAACATTTTTCTTAATTTTTCTTAATATTCCAGTTAATCATTTTTAACCATTTTTCTTAACATTCCAGTTAATCAATTCTTGTTTTGTAGAATGGAGAATTTGCACAATATAACAAAAGCAAGATAATTCATTACGAGATACAGACTGAACACAAGATGACATTAAAAACTGAAGAACACGTTTATTTTAGTTTCTGTGTGTATGGAAGTTTTGCCTTTCACTTGTTGCATCTGATAAATACGACCATTATTTTATAAGTTTCAAGAACCACAGAAAGAGTCAAAACACGAAATTGCTTGTCCTGTTGACCATTCAAAGGACCTTTCGAAAAACAAACAAAATATTTTTTAAACTACTTTTTAAAAACAAAGCCCTTTATTGAGAGAGTATGCATAAATTATCTCGAATCCATCCTGTAAATAAAAGGGATCTGGGAGAAGGTTGCCGTCCTGCTTTTTTCAAAAACATTAAAAAAAAAGTCACAGAGTCTGAATTCGAATTAAAGTCTCCACGATGAAAAGCCTATTTGTTAGCTACTCTAAGTTATCCAAATACTTCTATAAGTAGCTATGTAAAATTTATATTAGCTTCTTTTGTATTAAGCATCTAAGCGGCGCTATGGCCCAACCTCTTTTATGGACACGTGGTAAAGGGGTGTATCTGGGAGAAGGTTTCCGCGCTGTCTTTTAGGGTGTCAGCAAAAAAAACTCAGTTCGTGTCGGGGTTTAACCTCAAGCTACCTTTAAAGGAATAGAAGCGGTTTATGCCACCCACCCAGCCAGCCACACAACAAACTAGCCAAACGAAAGGGCGCTTTATTTCTGCAAGGACAGTATTAGAACATAGAGGACATTATTTGCCCATTATCACAGGTAAGACTCATTCTATTGCTAAATGCCTAGGTAAGAAATCTTGAACTAAATTGTGGGCGCGTGTTTAAGTGTGAACAGCTCTTGAGTTGTTTACCTGTGTTTAATGAAGTGTTCTGTGATTAATGAAGCTCAGGTGAGATGAAGTTTTTAATGCCCCAAGTTCACACGTGAGATGTTACCTGAGTGTCTGGAATAACTGGTGTACCAACAGACTTTGAAGTTTGACGATTTAATCTCTGTATGATTAACAACCGGGTCAGCCGTAAAACAATTCTTTAACATATTTAGCAGTAACATTTGGAGTCTAGGAAAAAAAAAGAGAACTAGACTCACTAGATTTACTTCAACAGACTTATCTGACTATATTTATTTCACTAAATTTACTTCATTAGATGTATCTCGCTCGCTAGATCTACCTCAGACTTATCTCACTAGATTTACCCCACAATATTTACATCACGAGAATTATCTCACTATATTTACCTCACTATATAAATTTTGCTAGATCTACCTCATTAGATTTACTTTACTATAGATTTGTATTGATAATGATCAAGGCAATACTTTATTAGATTTACCTCACTATAGATTTATCTCGCTAGATATACCTCATTATATTTAGGCCTCACTTGATCTATTCTCGCTATATCTACCTCGCCAGACCTTCTTTTTCTATATAAGACTTATTATTAAAATTCTAATGGAAACTACGCGTCCATTACCTAGGTCAGGGTGCAAGATAAATAGTGAATTGGGCGTATTAAAGAATGGACATTTCTCTATGTTTTGCTAGAGCATTTCTGTGAAACTTAATTTTCTTTGATTCTATCCACAAATTCTTTGTCTTTTACAAACAAACTAGGATCGTAGTCTGTAAGTAACAAACTTGTAAAGTTTAAGAGATTTTTAATGAACTCCTTTAAAAAACTGGGTGACTTTGAATACAGAAATACTATTTTTTTAGTAACTTTTTTTCCAAAGTGAGATTTTATTAGGGGCATTTCTTTGACGCTTCTAAAATTTCCCCTGGGAAGTTTGATGAATTCGCGCAACACAATCAACTAGATTAAAAGAAGCGCACAATGTGCAGGCGTTGTATTCTTGTGTATATCATTGTATGGCCATTGGAGTCTTGATATCTGGAGTCTTGATATCTGGAGTCTTGATATCTGGTGTCTTGATATCTGGAGTCTTTTGATATCACGAGCTTTTGTATGTGCGTCAGTGTGCATGTATGAGTATGCAGCGTGGTAGACACAGAGAGAGAGAGAGAGAGAGAGAGAGAGAGAGAGAGGGAGGGAGGGAGGGAGAGAGACGAGATTGTTAAAACTAGTTTTATATCATGAAGCAATCATTATCCTTTAAACTAGTTCCATTGATGACATGGGCAATAACTTTATCCATCTTTCCTTATTTCGGCAGAGGAAACCAATGCATTGATGTATGTGCATAAAGGGAGAGTACATTTTGTTACTCGTGTCTCTGTGTGTACACTACACGCTGGCATAAAAATACTTTGGTGTCGAGGGGATGTCAGAAGTAACTGGTGAGCAGATATTACCGATGATAAATAGATTAGCCATAAAAGATGACTGCCTCAAGTGTAGTCTTTTGAGTGGGACAATACGGCTGGTTGGAAGATAGATGCCTCTTAGTCAAGATAAAATGTTGCACAATAAAAAGAACAGGTTGGAATAATAAAGAATGAAGTCTTGGGACAAGTGAATGACCATGTCAGGACTTTAGTTATGTGTTATTTAGTTATAATTTTTAAACACAATGTTTGTATGTTTATTTTAAAAAGAGCTATTTTTCTTTTTGTATTCTAGTTCTGTTAGTCCATAGGTTCAGACTAACAGACACATCATGCGCAGACAGCCATAAACAATGTGATGATGATTTTAAAATGAAAATATGAATAGTTTGTGTTTACCCGAAGCAGATACATTCATATCTATTAAAAACGAAAAGAGCGATAGATGAATAGGATATAAAGTACAATTAAAACGGGTTTACCCGCTTTGTTCAATGAATGGTATTATAAGTAAGTCAGGACGTTCTGAATTCGCAGATATATGGAAGGAATTTATGTAAAAATGCTTTTGAAACACAAATTTGAAGGTTAATTTTATTAAATAATGAAATCAATAGAATATATTTTGTATTTTCATGTGTCAAAGTAAAAAATATATGTGCAAAATGTAGTCCTTAAAATTATATCTAGATCTAAATCCTTTCGATCTTTTCTCATGTCAACATTGTAAACAAAGCCTAGATCCATATGATACTATAGCTTTAATAGAGTCGGTCAACTTTTTTTTTTTTAGGGTCTTAAGTTTGTTTAAGGGCTACAATACATACACTACGGTCTAAGTTAGTACCCAAGGAACATTTCTGCCAAGTTTTATCAAGATTGGTCGAGCGGTTTTTATTTCTATTCATAAGATACATACATACATACATATATACAAACATACATACATACCTACATACATACATACATACATACATACATACATACATACATGCATACATGCATACATACATACATACATACATACATACATACATACATACATACATGCATACATACATACATACATACATACATACATACATACATACATACATGCATGCATACATACATGCATACATACATACATACGCCTTACTTTCTACTTTATCAAGTAGATTACAATGATATTGACATGAATAATGTGAATGATACGCAATCTAAATGAAATATGAAGATTATAAATAAAAACTACATTCATAGTAAATACTTAAATAACATTAATGTAATACTCACCTTGTTATAATGTTATATAACAACAATGACAAGGCACCGACAGTGACCTCAATAATATCAAATGTCTCACAACTTGTACTACAGATTCCTCACTGTAACAGTTACTGTAGAAACTGTCTATAAACACCAAGTTTGATAGTAGCAATCAAGCACTGTCATACAATTCTGTAAATAACTAAATTCCTTTTATATTCACATCCTTTAACCGTAAGGCAAGAAATGTACGGTATTAGATATCGCAGACATTTGTTTCGACCATCAGTTTCAGGCCTAGACTGAACAAAATTCATTTTTTCAAATGCTCGGTTTCCCACATTGCAATTGTTTTGGCATTGTATCCTCTAACAAAATAGGAAATATCTCTTCTTCGTTCTCAGTTCTTCTTTTGCTTCTTTGTTCTCATACAGAAATATCAAATTGATTGTTTTATGCAATGTCTACAAAAGCAAGTTTTGCGCCAAGGAGCGCTATTGAAATTTACGCACAAAGAGTTTAAAAAGTACTTCAAAATGGACGGAAATTTAATCTTGTTCTTTTTGATATGTCGAATAAAAAAAAAACAACAACCATAGACTTATATATACTGTTGTAACTCTAGGTTAGGCACTCAACGAATAGGCATGCAACTCAACACAGTGTAACAGGAAATAAATACAGGTGTTTATTCACTAGGACAAACACATAGCATCCTTCAGCTTCCTCAGAGTCTTCCTACTAATTTACCAGTCCTTTAAACAGCAACCCGAATGTGGACCAACGACAGCCTTCCCCGCTTCGCTCCAGGTCCCTTCTACAACCTTCAGGCAGCACCAAAAGCTGGCTTCTTAGTTTCCAAACATTCAGACTCTTCACAATCCCTGATGCAATGTTATTATCTCTCTCCTAGTGTCTTCCTGTTTACGTTCACTAGTGCGCTAGTGCGCACCTCAAGCACTGGTGCAAGGCAGGGTTACAACACTACCCCCACCT
Organism: Biomphalaria glabrata; assembly: GCF_947242115.1. NCBI lineage: Eukaryota > Metazoa > Mollusca > Gastropoda > Planorbidae > Biomphalaria > Biomphalaria glabrata. Next base: position 32,297,548 of record NC_074712.1, on the reverse strand, counting down.
TAGTCTTTTCGTCCCGAAAAGAAACATGTTCACGGTTGGCCAGTGCAGGTGGAGGTCGGTCAGTGGGAGTCACAGATTGCATTGATCGTGCTCCCCACAAAGCGATCCACACTGCTCTCTGCAGGTGTCGCTTTCTCCTTCTGCTCCAATTGACCTGCCTTTGGTTAAGGGGAAGTCGTTTCCGTTGTCTGGCCTTTCTCTTAGTTACCACCGACGGCAGACTCATGGCAAGAAGCGATGCAGTGGATGTCATAGCGTAGGTCATCAAGACCATTTGTCTTACACGTTGCTCCAGCAGGCTTTCTCGATGTGCCGTGGGCCCCCAGGAGGCCAGGTTGTCAAACACGGTATAATCTTTAAGCTTGTCTGAAAGACATATCTGTGGGGCACGTTTACAACGTCCTATGTGTCCATCTGCTGTACCACCATCAGCGCTTCTCTTGCTGATACTGGTATCAGGACAAATACTTAGTTGGCAGGTCTTCCGGTGCTCAAATTCTCCCTTTGAGGAGGTCCCGTCATCACAGTTATTTTTCAACGTCTGAGTGTAGGCAGGAATCACGATAGCATGATCAGATCTGTGCTCAGTACTTTCACAACAAATGTTAGGATTCTTGTCGTAGGAGCCAAGCTTGCACGGCTCACTATTACAGTCATAGACAGCGCCACCATCAACGGCGTCTCCGTTGAGTAACGGATTGTTTATACCTGTCGCCATGGTAGCCATCTGATCGTCGGTCTTGCTCATCACGGTATCAAACGTATCATCAGTCTTGTTCAGCGAGGTACTGATACCTATCTGTTTAATCATGGTACAGATCTGCTCGTTGACCTCTTTTAGCTGTACCTGGAACGAGTTCATCTGATCTGTCACGGTATTCATGAGCTCTCTGATATCTGGTTGTACTTCGAACAGATACGAGTCCGGATCTTCATCTTCGTCCAGCAAGGCTTGTCGAAGGCGTTCTCTCATTTTTTCTTTGGCACAGAAGATCCTCAGCTCCCTGGCTCGGAGCTCCTCTTTTAACTGTTTACAGCTTAGTTCATCTAGCTTCCTCAGCGTTGTCATTGTTTCCTTTCGTTGAGCTGCCTAAATCCCACTTCTGATACCAATTGTTGTAACTCTAGGTTAGGCACTCAACGAATAGGCATGCAACTCAACACAGTGTAACAGGAAATAAATACAGGTGTTTATTCACTAGGACAAACACATAGCATCCTTCAGCTTCCTCAGAGTCTTCCTACTAATTTACCAGTCCTTTAAACAGCAACCCGAATGTGGACCAACGACAGCCTTCCCCGCTTCGCTCCAGGTCCCTTCTACAACCTTCAGGCAGCACCAAAAGCTGGCTTCTTAGTTTCCAAACATTCAGACTCTTCACAATCCCTGATGCAATGTTATTATCTCTCTCCTAGTGTCTTCCTGTTTACGTTCACTAGTGCGCTAGTGCGCACCTCAAGCACTGGTGCAAGGCAGGGTTACAACAATACTATATATCTAGACTGGACATGAAAACTTTTTAACCATAGACATATATATATATAGACTGGACGATAAAGAACAAATTATTATCGGAAATATTTGGGAAAAGATAAGTGTGTAGATCCACATCACAAACCTATATATATTTGCCTATGTCTATGATTGTAACACAAAGACAAAATATTGGGAATATGGCAGTTTTGCACTTTTCAAAACAAAAGATCAAAGGTATATATTGGCTGAAATGTTAGTCCTAGAATTTATAGCTCAATCGCCGCCATTTTTTTTTCACATAGATATAGTACATAAAACATATTGACTCCCCCCAAATAAAAATAACTTCCTACTTCCAGTCTATATTTATTTATGTCTATGTTTTTAACATTACAAAAAATGTGAATTTTTTTTAGAAAGTTAGATCAAGGCGTTGTTTTGTAAAGAAGTTAAAAGAAGTAGAGGCTATTTTTTTTCAATCCTAACCTATGTAACATATAATTTAATTTCTAGATCTAGATCTAGTAAATGAACATAAAAAAATAAGAGTACTCTCGTCTCATAATTATTATTTTGCAATTTTTAGAACATAATCTTCTTTATCAAAAGACTGAATGCAACACTAAATTGTGATTTTTTGTGTATATAATATAGACGACGAAACAGTCAAAATACTAGGCCTATTGTACAGATTAATAGTACATACACAGCCTTAGATTGTTGAATGATGTGTTTGTATGTGTGTTATAAATCTCAAGTGTCACACGTTCGACAAATGATTGAACTTGTAAGATGTTCTCGTCAAGAATGATTGGTTGTTCAGGAAGAATGGTTTACTGAGCACACAAACACACATACACAACTAAATAACTTTTTTTTTTGTTTTGCTTCTCAGTATGCCATGCTGTTTGAACGTATGTTACTTGAATCACGTGATGGGGGGGGGGAAATAATTTTTTTTATTTGCATTATCAATAGAAAGTGTGCACTGAGTATTATTATCGCACCGTAGTCTTTGCTTGTGTTGATTACTAGATCTAGAGGAGGGTACATATTTTTTTTTTCTGGGGATAAATTTCAATCCGATGTAGTTTTAACTCAACAAATGAGTAAATCTACTTGCTATCACCCTAGTTTGCGTTTCTCTTTCTACTAGTTTATTTACCTGTTCAAACCTAAATAAAAAGAAAAATGGTAGTGTTTTACGCTAGAGTAGGACATTATAAATATTGATGATTTTCGTGAAAGTTATCTCCCCTTTGTTTATCTTTCGCATTAAAAGATCTGTTTTACATTAAAATATAACATTAACATTAAAAAATATATTTAAAAAAGACAATTCCCACACTATACAGGTTATAGAACGATTATTTTGCTCTCAATCACTAATGAATGTTAGAGAGAAAAAAAACCTGGTTAAGGAAACGTGGGGGCCTATAAATCTACTAGACTTGATAATATTCTAATGCTAGGCCTATAGATCTAGACTTAGAAGACGGTGCACAACATGTTCCTGAACATTCATTTATTAATCAAACTCTTTAATAACTAGAGATTACATGCGGAAATACTTAAAAACTTAAGAGTCTGTTCAATATAAAGTTTTTTTCGAGTCTAATCAAATTTAAATTATTTTTTTTTCTCTCACGTCTCTCTTTGATCTAAGAGATTACCCTGGTCGACACACCGCGTGATATTCCAAGGTGCGGCTCCCACCTCGAGTCAAATCCACCCACGTGTAAGATAATTCTTAGCCTAGGACATTTCCTGCTTCCGCCCGCCTTTTCCAGGCCTATAAAAAGTAGCTCCAAATCAAATCAGACCCTCTTATTTCTCATTGTCGTTGGGCTATCGAGTCTGGACTACTTCATACATTCTCACTCCTAGAGGAATACCTGGTGGTAAGCCGAACTTAATCACAAGTTCCATCTTAATTACTTTTGTGCTATTTCCATTGGATTTTATCATGTGTATTTTGCCTAGTTCATTTATATTTAATTAGTGCATTGTGTATTTCTCACTGGCGTAAGTAGAAAACATAAACATGTCCTATGTATTTATTTATGTATTGCATTAATCTATTAATGCTACGTTGCTCAATTGATCATTGATGCAACCATGTATATATTTGTACATCTTATTTTATTTCCTTTATCTCGGTTGACAGCCTTGATAATTTTACTATCGCACTAATACTGCGTCTAGAAAAGAGTTATGAATTATCTCCCCTTTACTCATTTTACTCTAATGAGAGTTGCGCCGCTTGAACGGACACCCTCTCCATTCAAGCGCGCTCCATTGTTCTCGACCCACGGTCATATGTAAACAATCATCTGGGTCGCTGACCACCGCCCATTCCCCCCCTCTCTTTCTCTATCCACCTGTGTTATTTATTTGAGATTATTATTTCCCCTTTTATGTACATTTTTATATTATTACTTTCCCTTTTATGTACATTTTTATATTGTTACTATCTGCCATCTATTTTTCCAAATCCCATTTGTCATCATCTCCCCTTTTGTGCTCAAAAGCAATTTCACCAATCTGACGAATGCACCTCAGTCGAGGGCATCGATAAGATGCATGAGAGACATGTCCTAACTTGTCTTTATTTATCCGCAGCCTCCCTCAGGTGTCTGCCTATCTATGCGCTGAGTGCTATTCAGCACTGCACCAGCCCACTGACCTGCCTATTTATTTGCTATCGAGAATCACCTACTGCCTATTTGCCGCTTAGTGTCTACTCAACACTACTCAACTATTTGCCATTTGCTGTTCAGTGTCTACACGACCCTACTCAACTCTACCACTTGGCGCTATCGGCATTGCCCGCCTATTCGACAGCCCACCTGTCATCTTATTAGGTGCGACGTCCCTATGGACTCAGGTCTGTGCGAGACGTCATAGCTACGCCAACCCTCTGCAACTCACTGGAATATCCTGTCAACTACGCTGCCCACGGCAGATCAGCTCTGCCCGCAGTAACCTTGTGCCCACGGTAGCCGGCCACCCGCCCTACTGTGCCCACTACAGATATCAGAACTTGGGATTGAGACTCCACAAGAACTATATCACCGGCGTCCCTCTATCCGCTAGAGCGCCACCTCCAGCTGCAGAACCCCAAGCCGGAACACAGCCAGCTGCGACATCAACAGGACAACCAGCTAAGTCAGAGGACAAAGTGACATACTCTCTTATTAAATGCACGAGTGATGATTAAATCTAGTATTCACTAGAGATAGATGCAAAACCCCCCCCCCCCCCCTTTTCATTCTTATATGTATATTTATGTAAATAAATATTCTTTTATTTCTAACTTTTGTATCTATCTTTCATTGCTTGTCTCGTTGCGTGTCTGCTCCCGATTCATATGCTGATAGGTTGGTGTGTGATAGCTTTAAAAATAATCATCCGCTAGACAATAAACGCGCCAAACACTCATCACATTTCCCCACCTGTCACAACAACACAGATCTTGGGTAAAATACTCATCAAATAAAGTACTGTAAATGTGTAGTTTCACGCGCTAGTTTCAGATCTTTTCTTTTTATAGCCTCTATCGGGTTATATCCCAACTACCCGTATTTTTGTGCAGAATTTTTTTCTCTATCAGGCACACTTAAAAATATAGCATAATAATGTCAGTTTAATTTAAAAAGAGAACTGAAAAATACAAAGATAAATAGGGAAAAAAACGACTTCCGGCCCAATACTTTTTAATCAAAGAAACGAAACGGACTAGTCCAACAAACCCTATTGAAAGTCACTCTTGACTACTACTAAATAAAATCTACTTTGCACTACAAATGAAACAATTTGAAAACTTTGATTCTACAGTGCTAAAAAGTGCAGACAGATTTATCGTTTACTTTTAACATATAAATAGATTGTCAACACTTCCTATTTTCTGTACACCGGATACACCAAACTAATAACTATTTAACTCTTTCTCTCCTAACTGACGATACCAGCGTTGATTCCACCAGAATGTGGTAAATAATTACGGAGAGAAAGAGTTAAAGTTATCCAACACCGATAAAAACCTCTAACTGTGCTGCTTACTAAATGATAGTATTGAGTAACAGATTTAACTATTTCTGCCAAATTTGTGAACAGTAAACAAAATTAAAAATCGCCTATTTAAAATGAGCGAGGCCTCAATAGAAACCAACGAATTGAGAATGCATGCGGATGTTGTTATTGTTGCGCTATAAAGTCATTGCCTTGAGATAATGTCGACATTTATACGTGCAGCTGGAGTCACACACATACTGACGAAGAAAAACACTTGGACAATATACGTTAAGGCAAAAGAACACTGTACAAAAATGGAGTGATGTCCCCTTTCCTAACACTAATTGAGCTAACGGTTGTCTGATATGATTACAGTTGGGATCAATTATGCCCCCCTGATCTCAGCTTTAGTCGGAGCTAATTATGTTACTCGAGGCAAGAGTGTCACCCTTAGCTCTAATGTGAGAGCTAAATAAACTCGCAGACTGGGCTATTTACTTAGGTCATTTTTTTTCTCTGGCTTCAGAGGCGGCTCTTGAGGAGAGTGCTTTTAATGGCTCGCCCCCCCCCCCCCCACCCCCATTTTTCAGCAAAGATACATTCAGGGAGTTTTCACTCACTAGTTAGATTATCAGCACTTCAAGGAATGGAACCAAGGGAGAGCATAAACAAACAAAGAACGTTAACTGTCCTTATGAACAAGTTGGATGCAGTGAACTTAGTGAAATAGAGGCCTCGGGAAACACACAATCATAGCGTCTCCCATCAGACAAGAAGGAGTACTGATGAGATGCGTTTCATTTTACAAAGCTTATTCACTCACTCCGTCCGTCTGTCTGTCTGGTGTACATATTTTACACGTTTTTTTTCCCACTTCCTATTCTCGGATCAAATTGAAATTGTGCACAATTATTCCTAGTCGATGACAATACACATGAATCGATAAAAAATTAACTAATTACTTAATCAATTAGTATTTAAATAAAAAGAGAGTTAAACCTTATATTATTGAGAGCTATGGCAGTGATTTTTGATGTTCTTTTTAGATGAGCTTTGTTTTTACATTTGTTTAATTGGCGACTTATTGAAAAATAGTCACAAGGTAAGAAAATTCGATTAAGTCACGTGACTCCAACAAGTTGGATTTGCACTATTTCTATTAATAGCCTTTTCTTCTTATTTGAATATAATATAGATATAAGTACATGTAATTAAAATGGAAGTTTCAACCAGATTCTATAAATTTAGTAGCAAAAAAAAGGCATGGAACAGTTAATGCTTTTGTTCTTATGGAATTTCGAATTCTAATAAAATATATTAATGTAGTTGCAAGTTACAATTAAGGGGCGCGATGGATGAGCGCTTGCTTTCTGAACCAGGGTCCTGTGTTTGAATCTTGGTGAAGACTGGGATTTTCAATTTCCCTAACCCTAGTCCTATAGATCGCAACTTCTGAAAGGAGAACTTTACTTTACTTTTTTTTACTTATAATATACTTTAAAAATTTATTAAGAACAACGATTAAGAAAAAAACATAGTCATAACGTTTTCAAAAACTCTACGTACCGATATGTATGTAAAATTATACTCCACATGTATATGTAAACTTAGACTCTACATGTGATTGTTAGCTTAGATTCTACATGTATATGTAAACTTAGACTCTACATGTGATTATTAACTTAGATTCTACATGCATATGTAAACTTAGACTCTACATGTAACTGTTAACTTAGACTTTACATGTGACTGTTAACTTAGATTCTCCGTTTTGTGACTGTTAACTTAGATTCTACGTTTGACTGTAAACTTAGACTCTACATGTAATTGTAAACTTAGACTCTACATGTAACTGTAAACCTAGACTCTACATGTAACTTTAAACTTAGACTCTACATGTAATTGTAAACTTAGACTCTACATGTAACTGTAAACTTAGACTCTACATGTAACTGTAAACTTAGACTCTACATGCAACTGTTAACTTAGACTCTACATGAAACTGTAAACTTAGACTGTACATGTAACTGTAAACTTAGACTCTACATGTAACTGTAAACTTAGACTACATGTTCATTTATATGAAGCACTTCAACTCAATTTCCTGAACGGTGCTACTTTTTAAAATGTTTAAAATGTTTCTGTAAAATTATTTGTTTGTTAGAATCATCATGACATAAACTCATAGGAATTATTGTAAAGCGCTCTAGCATGGAGTCTGTAAAGAAAACAGCCAATAATCCTCCAACAGAATGCATACTTAAAACTGGTAATGTGGAAAAACAGGTGAAAACCTGAGAGATGTGCGCGCGTGTGTTTAAAGACATGGAAATGTAGAGACGATTGAAAGAGCAAATGTTGCACAGATCTTGATCTGTTTTCTTTTTTTTTTTTTAGCGGCCCCCGAAAGGGTAAAAAGACGCTATTAGTTTTGTGTGAAATGTCTGTCCGTCCCGTTTAGATCTCGTAAACTAGAAAAGATAGTGAAAATCCGACATCATAATATTTTAGTCCATTCAAAGTTCTGATGCAACGGCTTTTCTTTTCTAAAAGCGACCGCTGGGGCACCACACAAGATTTGTCAACCTTTCTCCATTCTTCTTTGTCATTTGTATTTGCTAGAATTTAATTCTGATGTTCTTTCTGAAAATATTGATACCTGCATTTTTACCTGCCTGGGTGGACCACTTCGGGGGCCGATTTTGAGTTTCACACAAACTGTCTAACTTATCCTATTATTAAGAAGTTGTAATTTTTTCCGCGTTACTATTTTTAAAGAAGACACCTGTACAATGTGACCTACATCCAGGGCCGCCGCGAGGCTTGTGTTACGACTGAGCTGGACACTGGACCAAAAGTGCCCGTTGATTCACATCCATTTTTGTAGAACTTTCCTTTTTTTTCTTTCATATTCGCACTGTTGTCATACCCCTCACGCCCTCTTAGATGTTTTATTTCCAATTTTGTATTTTTTTCTCTTACGACGTTACAAAGTTCTTCTTCAGTTGTATCAATAATTGGGCGAAACTCCAGAAAATTTGTATGTATTTATGCAACATGAGGTGTATAGAAACAGAAGCAATAATAATAATAGTGATAATTCGGTATGAGACACAGTCCTATCTGCTGTAGAACCTAACTTATGCTTATACAATTTCAAAGATTTTATTGTATATATCACTCAAATTTTGAAATTGCCTGTATTCATTGATGCAAATACCCTTTTTGTTTGTGCCAAATAAACTATTTGTGTATCCTTTAAAAGCGAGATATTGTAGTTAACAATTCTCTGTATAAAGGATTGCTAAGGCTGCTTTTCAAAATCGTGCATTCTTTAATGCGTTGCATCTATTGCTGTTTTCTTTTCAAGAGCAATTTTTTAGCGGCCCCCGTAAGGGGAAAAAGCCGCTATTAGGTTTGTGCAAAATGTCCGTCTGTCCGTCTGTCACACTCAGATCTCGAAAACTAGAAGAGATATGAAAAATATTATTTCATCATTAAATGCGGCTTGAAAAGTTTAGGTGCAACGGCTACTTTTGGTTTTCTAAAAGCAAACCGTTTAATTTATAAAATTAAGTGTGCAATCGATTTTTTCATAAAAATACACCAATTCTAAAACAATTACGTAAATGTAAGGGAGGCAATGATACAATATGCTAACAAAGATGGACAATTTTTGTATATTATCAGTATCACCAAGTCAAATATATTTTTAAAATGTACAGGAAATGTTTACAACAAATATAAATAATAGTTAAAGATGTTTTTTTCTGGTCAACTAGCTGCTAAAATTAAAAGAAAACATTTCTGTTTGTTTATAAAGGCTAATAATGCATTTTGTATGTAAATATCACGCACATTTTTTTAATGGACTTTTTATGCAGCGATTTTCGTGCAGTAGCGTAACGTCGCAACATGATCAGGTGCTAAACCAATTCCTTAAACTTTTTAAAAAAATCAGACTTTATTTGTTTAGTGCCCCCATCCGAATAAGAGAAGATTATTTTTGTGCGAATTTGTCTGTTGGTCGGTCTGTCCGTCACGATTAGATTAAAAAAACTGGAACTCTAAAAGCTATTGAAAATCTGATTTACCCTTTAATGTTCCTCCCGTAACATCTCAATAGTTTTAAGTATCTAAAAATTGATTGTTCCGGATTTTTTGTGCAAAACTAATCAACCCCAACAAATGTTTGTTTGCTCTTCTAATTTATATTACATTCAATTTCCATGCTTAAACGTTGCAAAAACACATTATCAATAATATGTTGTTCCGTTTTTTATGTAAATAGCATATTAATGCTAAATCAAAATATCTATACTGACTTATATTTCATTAAGTGTAAAAATGTTCCGGATATTGTTTTATAAAACATGAATTATGCCTAATGATTGTTTGAAATCGCATAATTTACAAATATTACACTTATATTATTTGACAATGCGTCACTATAGTTTGGTTATCAATATCAAATTGTTCCGTATTTTCATCTTTAAACAAATTTTAAAAATATCGACAATAGGTTGTTCAGGGCTTAAAAAAAAGTAATTTACTAGAATTGATTACTGAAAATTACTTTTTAGACATTTAATTTTCTTGCTGAAACATAACATAGAAGTTTTGTAATTGATAAAGAATGTTCCGGATTTTGTTTCTTAAAAATCGTCGCCAGAAATTTCCGAATTTATTTAAAAATCTACTACGCCAAATAATTGTTTGAACTCCTTCTTCTAATTAATAAACAAATAATCTTCTCATTTACGAAATAATGTTTTTACGGATTTATATGAAAAATATTTAAACTCACTACTCTCTTACAGTACATTTAACTTTCTACCTAAAACATTAAAAAATCTAATTATCGTTAATATTATGTTCCTATTTTTAAGGAAAACAGAATCCAAACACCAAAGTAATGTATGAAAATCCCTCCACATGGCTGTAGTACATCTAATTTTTATATGAGACCATCCAAAAAATGTAATTAACGGTATTACATTTATCTGAAATTCTCTTTTTCCTTTACTATTTATACAAACATCCGGAACAATCTATTATATAAACTTTTCAATTGTGTTCATACCTAGAAATTATTGCGATGTTTTGAAACGTAAAATAAAGGTTAATCAATTTTTAATAACTTTTAGTTGTTGTTTTTTTATATCAAGATGATGGACAGACCGACTGACAGACAAAACGCAAAAACAATGAGGCTTTGATCCTCTTTAAATAAATTCTATTAGAACTCAGTGCACCAATGTCTATGAACCCTCGTTAAATATCTCGTGTAAATAAAGACATTTTTTTTATGGTACCGGTACTAGCCTATTGTGAGGTAATGGAATTTTTTTTCTTTGACGTCATATAAATGGACTCTTTAAATGTAGGCTAATGTTAAAAGAACGCACTCGGTGCACCAATGTCTATTAACCCTCGAAAAATTGCTCGTATTAATGCAAACATATTTTAGTCTAGCTAGGCCGTGTGACGTAGTGTTTTTTTTTCCTTTGACGTCATATGGAATGAATTCTTTAAATGAAATGCTTAAAGAACGCACTCGGTGCACCAAAGTCTATGAACACTCGATAAATGGCTCGTAATGATGAAGCCAATTTTTATTCTAGCTAGGCCGTGTGACGTAGGTTTTTTTTTTCCTTTGATGTCATATGGAATGAATTCTTTAAATGAAATGCTTAAAGAACGCACTCGGAGCACCAAAGTCTATGAACACTCGATAAATGGCTCTTATTGATGAAGGCGATTTTTAGTCTAGCTATGCCGTGTGACGTAGGTTTTTTTCTTTCCCTCTGACGTTATATGGAATTAATTCATCAAATGAAATGAAAAAAGAACTCGGTATAGTAATGTTTATTAAGCCTCGTTATGTGACTCGCGTTTAAAAAAGGAATGATATCTTGATTTAGATCTAATCTAGATTCTTTAAACTAGATCTAGATTTTTATTACAGTATATCTAGATCTGGATTTATATTCTAATTAGAATTATTTTAGAGTCTAGATCTAGAATTTCTAGATCTAGTTTAGACTAAAATAGACTAGATTAAGATGTAGAATTTCAATTTCTAAACTTAAAGTGTAAAAAAAAAGTGTAGATTTTCATTTCCAAACGTTTGGATCAATATTGCAATGTTTTAATATACTAAAACAAATCTACTATTTTTTATTTAATTTAAATTTAAATTTACGGCAAATGAATCTTTGAAACATTATTACTTTTGACCATCAAAATTAAATCACCTCTTCAATATTATTTGCGAATATGCAGATCCGACAGGGATCCGACTTCGACGGGGGCCGCCACTGAGTTTGTGTAACACACACTCTCTATGTAATCTTGTTTAGAATAATTTTCTTTCTGCATTATATTCGTGTCTTTTCAGAATTAATAAGACCCTAATCATTTACTCCTTTTGTACCTGTAATGTCGTCTTTATTGATTTATTCCTAAGACAAACAACAATTTATCTCACACACCTCTAGGACAAAATGAAGCAACTAAGCGCTGAATATTTCTCTTGAATTGATATAAAATAAACAATCCTAAGTACAAGCCACTTATACAATGACTTGAAATAAAACACATTAAGGCACTATTTCTCAAACATTTCGAGGTGGCGACCCCCTACAGGACAAAAGTTTCCTTCGAGCCCCCTTAGAAGCTGGGAGCGATTTAAAACAAGTTTTTTTTTTTTTTGAAAATAGTGTAGCCGCCTTTATAATTTTTAAGCGTTGTAAAAAGTTCTTTCTGGAGATAGAATTGGGCCCCCTCGGTCGTTGGCTTGTTGCTCCCCTAACCCAGTTGTAGGCTACAACTTTTGTAGTTCTACATCTATGATGACCCAAAAATATTCTACTCTTAACTAACAGCGATTTAGCAAAAAAGTGAAAATGTTTTTAACATCGAGTTTTTAATTACGAAATCTATTTACAGGGCGGGGTATTGAGTAAGCAACAACAATAATATGTAGTAAGTATATATTAAGAAGAATAAATGTTTTGCCAGATCTGCTTTTTGTAAGCGTCATTCGAAACAAATAACCCGCGAAAATTCAAGGTCAGAAATATGTAGGGTAGGCGACTAAGGACAAATCTGTGGAAATCCCTCGCGTGCCACTCCATTTTTTCTTATTAAAAGTTTCCAAAATAGCTTCCAAATATTGATCGACAAATTCACAGACGCCTTTTTAAAAACCCTTAAACTCCAACCAAAATCTAGCAATTTATAGATTCGCTTTTGTCATTAAAATCCCCAATAGACAATATATGTTTGACTTTAAAAAAATAAGCAACAATCAATCAACAAGAAAAAACAAACAACAAATAATAACAAACACAACATCTAAATAAAAATAGTTTAAAACGTTGCGATTACAATAAATATCCCTACCGTCAAACCATCAACCTTCCCCCCCCCCTTTTTTTTTAATTAACTTTTTTTTTTTTTTTTTTTTTGTTAGCGCTGGCGTAACTTTTGAATAATTCATGTCAATGTTCTGTGAGTTCCTGGAACCCGCAAGCTAGAGATGAAACGTTCACTAACTAGGTTACCAAGTCATTTCAATTTGTTACTCATTCAAAGACAGCAATGGGAAATGTTGAACTGTGAACTAACCAAACAATGAAGTGAGTTTGCCGTGTTGTCACAAACTTACATAGAAACATATTCACAATTACATTCTTGCAATTTTCCGATAGGTAGAGAAAAACAAATCGAGGCTTGTAATATATAGTGATGATGTTTAAAGCAGTTTTATCATTTTGATTTAAACACGAAATAGTTGTTCTGACATCAAGATGGCGAGTCTACAGTTCAAAAACCTTGTTTTGTTAGAGATTGACTTTATCATGGTATGGAATTCATTAGTCCATCTTAATATGCAACTTGAGCCTTGTACAGGACTCCTTTGCTAGATACTTTCATTATGAGCATTGTTCTAGACTTGTATTTAATCGGTTTTCATAACGCCTGCGAAAAGTCTTTGCCTCTTTAATTTTTCAGTTGCCTACTTAGTTATCAAGCCATCACGTCTCAACAAATTATTTATCAGCTTCCAGAGAACTTTTTTTTTCATTTTTTCTTACTTGGGGTTTATTATTTCATTGGTGGATCTTAAGAGCGGGGATGGTTGAGCCGAACACACACACACTCATACAAACACATATATACATACATTTACACACACACACATATACATATATATCAACTTCTTTAAATAATAAGTTAACAATTTACATTATGTTAATTATTGATATTTTAAGCTTATTCACTTTTCTCCCCAAACCTAATGTCAGCTAGTGGATCCTGTCTACAAAAACTAGAAATTGTTAAGTAACTCAAAAATATAAAAATCGTTTTGAATAAAAACAAAGCTTACCAATAATTAGTTGACTAATTGGACAACTGTTTAATTTATTCATGTTTTGTTAGGTACAATAATTTTTTTTTTAAAGTTTCAAGTTGATCCGAGAATGGGTGTGGGAGAAATACATTTTTCAATTACCTAAGGAGAAGAAACCCTACATTTTTAGCCCCTATCTGTGAATACTGAAGAGATTCTTTCCTTGATGGTATGAAACTTAATAGTCAATTACAAGTAATTAATTGACCTCATGTTTAATTTTTCAAATTGATTCATGTCTTGTCTAAGCCAATGAATAATTGTGCAAAGTTTCAACTTGATCCAAGAATGACTGTTGGAGAAATAACGTGTAAATTTTTTTTTTACCAGACAGACCGACAGAGAGAGGAAAATGATATAAGCTTTGTAATCATATGTTGTTTTTTTTTGTTTTCTTTTTGGGGGGGGGGTGAATGTTGCAGAACCCTTACCATAAAAAATGATTCAATTAAAACTGGGTTTGTAGGAACAAATATTCGAGGGCAAAATACAGCATGCTAACTTCAAATTGCTCGACCAGCCGTCACAGTGCCTGCTTTAGATTTCTTGCCGCCTCTAAAATTTTGACCCCTAATTTTATTCTTAGGTCATTAATTTCATGGCTTGCTTGATGAGGTTACTGTAAGCAAGTATTGCCTTCTGTTGGACATCTAATGATGTCTATGTGATGAGTTTAGAAGCAGAAAGACAAAATAGTTTAGAGAGTTCCTTTGATGTAGCACTGAACTATATATTACACATGAATCAATGTGGAGTAGGTCTACTCGGCTTGCAAGATGAACACTACATTAATGGAACTAAAGTTCACATTTAACCAACGGTTACTTTTTCCATTAGCCCAAGTAACTCTTACTAAATCTCACACCAATGGCTTTTTTATTTTTATTTTTTACAAAATGGTTACCTTGTAGTTCAATTTATAGATCTAGATTTTTTCTTTCGCCATATGAATTTCAAAATCTTGAAAGCTAGGGACAAGCTCGAGTCTTTATTGGCGAGAAACTAAGACATAAACAAAAGTGTTTGCACCTTCAGGACTGAAGAGTACCCCACTGATCTCGCTGCGTTAAAAAAAAGAACTCCCCCCCCCCTAAAAAAAAAACAACGCAGTGTCTCGATGAGGTCTCGCGTGAATTACATCACGTTCGTGTTCGTGGCTTTCCAGATAACAGGTCAGCATGAACTTGGCATAAGTTTCGTGACGAATAAATAATAATCATAATATTTCATTTGTCCCAGACTAGTCTCTGGCTTTTAAATATTCTTTTTATTCCTCAGTGCTAGAATGTATTAGAGATGTTCACAAAATGGAGTCCAATCCTCAAACACAAAGCCTTTTTGGTGTATCCGGTGTAGAGAATTGAAAACTCAAACTCTAGGCCTACACTAGTGAACAGCCATAGAAGGATTTGTGTGGTCATTTTTAGCGCAGTACAATAAATGTAATAATCAAATATGTAATTCGAGATAGATAGATAGATAGATAAATAAAAAGATAGATAGATAGATAGATAAATAAAAAGATAGATAGATAGATAGATAGATAGATAGATAGATAGATAGATAGATAGATAGATAGATAGATAGATAGATAAAGAGAGAGAGAGAGAGAGAGAGCGAGAGAAAGAGAGAGAGAGAGAGACAGACAGACAGACCGACAGATAGACGATACTCAAATAACTTTTAGTATGAAAATTGCCACTAAAAATTTAATACATTGTTGTTTTTACATATTTTACTTGTACTTTAATACACATTTACGTATACATTTTCCCAAATAAATTTCTTTCATTTGAATCAGCGA
Source organism: Biomphalaria glabrata (assembly GCF_947242115.1). Lineage (NCBI taxonomy): Eukaryota > Metazoa > Mollusca > Gastropoda > Planorbidae > Biomphalaria > Biomphalaria glabrata. Next base: position 32,281,834 of record NC_074712.1, on the reverse strand, counting down.
GCAAGGCAAATACCTTTTTGGATTCAGGAAGGTAAAGAGTGGGATAGGAAAGCTATTGGCACTATTTTTTTTCCTTTGGAAAAACGAAGCTGATATTTCCGATGTAGCCTGTTGTCATTGGGAAAGATAAAAATAAAGCCAATAATACACAAGTACAAAGTCAGTATAAATGACGTTCACCAGGACGTGCTGGGCTGCTTCACCTATCCTATAACCTTGCCTGTAACTTATTATAGGAGAGATTGTGCATATGATAATAGAGTTGGATAAATGAATTTTACGTTTTATTGTGATTTGTTTAAAATTTTAGAATGGGTGTTGATCTTGTAGATTTTTAAAATTAGGGCAGCCCATGGTCCAGTGAACTTATTGTTGCAGTCCTGGACATCAATATCTAGTATTGAGATGTCACTAATCTTTTACTGTACATAATTTTGTTGTACATAATTTTGTTGAGCTGATAATTATATTGTACTTCTATATCGAATCAAATACAGATTTCACTGTGTCGCCTAATATCTAGTGCAGGAGTGGGCAAATTACGGCCCGCGGGCCACATGCGGCCCGCCGACACCTGTAGAGATTAGCTGTCCCACAGTATACACATATAAAAATGTAAATATATTAAAATATTTCTAAATATTCTCTATAAATGATTGAAACTGTCTCATTATAAAAAGTTTCAAGTAAACGAAGTGTATTCTTATTGGCTGTACTTCAATACACTGAAGTCTCAGGTGGCAAGTGTAATAACTGATGGAGCTCGATCTTTCACTGAGAAAAACATTTTGTTTTTTAAATAAAGAATATTTCAACCATAAACTTTAAATAGGAAAGTTTGCAAGTTTCCGCTGGCTGAAATGTAAGTGCACATTTATTATCTTCAAACAAGGCTTTCCCATTTTTCCAGGCGAGCACAAACAAACACAACAGGTTTTGTCATTTTCCTTTGCTGAAAGGTGAAACTGTTTCTAATTATAATATAAACGCTTGTCTTCGAGTTCAAAGATTAATAAGGAATTCAGTATTTCCCTTGGCTAAGTGGACCCAGCGGCCAGTGACCTACATATTTTGCCTCTTCTATCACAGACATAACCACTGTCCGCTGGTGGTCAATTTAGATTTTCTTTTCTCCGTCTACATCTGTCCTCAGGCAGCGGATTTTCTTTTGGTCTCAAATGTGTATCCCATCGGCCCTTGTAAGTTATAGAGAAACTATTTCTAGTGAAATGTTTAAAAGTACAAGACTAATTTAAATTCGTTCATTGTGGAATTTATAAAAATCAATATGAAGACGTCAAGAACCAGTTTTCAATACCATCAGCTCACTATTTAGCGCAGTAGATGATTCAGCTCCAGAGGATATGACTTCAAGCAAATTATGACCCGAAAGAAAAGTTCCAGCCATCTCTTTCGCTGGAGTTTAATAGATGCCAGAAGTGCAATTTCCACTCTTAAAAAACTTTGTTGCTAAACTTTCACATTATTTGGGTACAAATACATATGTGAACCAGTACCGTTTTGTGGAAACTAAGCAAGTGTAATCACAGGTCGATGCTGTCTGAATGTAATTTGACAGCGGTCAAAAGGATAACAACTAGTAAGCTAGTTTCACTGTTCGAAAATATAACGCACGAGTGTAAACTTATTTGTTCTGTGGTGTAAATTGGTTGTAATTCTTCAATTGCGAATTTGAAAAATAAATAATGAATGTATAATACGGTATAAATATGAATTAAAAGACATTATACAAAGTTAGCTAGCGTATTTTCCTAAGTTGTATGCATATGTACATAAATATATTTATATGCGGCCCCCATTCCCAATTTTTGTCTTAATGCGGCCCTCGATACGAAAAGGTTGCCCACCCCTGATCTAGTGACTAGTTGGTATATAAATTCTTCGGGCTTATTACCTTTGGCTGGCTACCTACGTAGGAGAAGGAAAACTCTGAATCCAAACCTCTGTTGCCTTGCGGCTAGACCCAAGTTTGAAAAAAGCTTTGGGAGTCATCCCTGAGGAAAAAAAACAAGAGCTGGTATCCCTTAGGCAGCTTGCAACACTCAGTGCTACAGCTTGACAGAAACTGTGACGCCGCTGATCCCAGGCTGTATAGAGTATAAGACGTTCATTTTGGTCACAACGTCTGCGAGGAGAGGAGGGAACTGCCACATCGTTCCATTCATAGCTGGTGCCCAGGCATTCATCTCGTTGTACGACTGAAGGAAGCCAACATGTTAGGAGTATATAATCTAAACGAATGGATCAGCAGACCCCTTGCTGTTTGACTGTTTGTATTATACACGTATATAGCAACATTGAACAAATCGCATTAGAACCGATTCCACTTGATCTGCAAAACGAAAATGTTAATAGAAATAATACACAGCCATTCTCATACTAGGATGCGCGGTGGCTTAGCAGTAAAGCTCTTGGCTTCCGAAAAGGAGGTCACGGGTTTGAATCCAGGCGAAGACTGTGATTTATAATTTCGGGATCTTTTGGCGCCTCTAAGTCCACCCAGGTCTAATTGGTACCTGACATTAGTTGGGGAAAAGTAAACGCGGCTGGTCTTTGTGCCTGCCACATGACACCCTCGTTAACGGTGGGCCATAGTAACCCTTAAACTCCAACTATCACTTACCATAAGTCGTTACAGAATGACTTCATCAGATCTGGATTACGCACTCCTTATCTATATACAGGAAGCAAGTAACAATTATCCCAGCCCCTATATCATTTGTAATTTAATTTGCCCAATTCTCACATTTAAAAGATTGCTATTGAGATCACATTTATTTTTAGAAGCTACGCAGCTTCTGAGAAGAATGAAGCCAGACCAGAGAAATGTCAAGGGAAAGAACTTAGACTCATGGCAGTCTTGAGATAAGACATAATTGAATAAGAGGGGATAAAAAAAACAACAACTAGAGCTCCATCCCTTGCTGGTGACTGCAGTGGCTAGTGTCAAATGGTAGATTTAGATACGTATTGATAAAACTGAGTGATAAGTGTCAAGGTCTTCGGATGATCTACATTACCTGGTGAGAAGGTCGGGCAAAAAGAACAGGTAAGTCAAGAGGTAACTCGCGTACCTTATGGTGGTGTCTCTACTTTGTTGTACCCCACTCTCCCCTCCCCCACATAATTAGAATGTCGAGAGATTAAATTATTTCCAGACAGTCGTGTGTGTGCTTGTGGGGGGGGGGGGTCGGTTATACGCAGCACAAGAAGCACTAAAAAAAAAAAGCTCCTACGTCTTGTAATGGTAAAGAGATTCTTTACACTGGTTTAATATAAAGAGGGAAAAAAAACGAAACTCATTCAAACTGTTGGGCGAACCTATTTCTTTGGATTATTTTTTCATTCGCAATTTTGATGAAATTTTAAGGATTGTATTTTTTATAACTTGGTAAGTAATAAAATATTTGCGTATAAATAATATTTAATGATATCAATTTTTTAAATGAATTTTTTATATGTTGTTAACATTTCAGGGAATAAATAATATATTTGTATATGGTTTTTATTTTTGCAAGGTTTAAATAGTGACTATAGTGTACACGAGTATATGCCTAATTTAGAAAAAAAAACAATTATCAATACATGGTAATCATTTTCCTTGGGCAAATTGCTCAGAACTTTTACAAAGCTTATAAAATCTCACTCTGTCTGTCTAGTAAAAAGTTTGTGCACGTTATTTTCCCCATACCCAATCTCAGATTAAGCTGAAATTTTGCACAATTATTTCTTTTACCTGACAACACAAGAATAAAAAAAATTAAGCGATTAGTTAATTAATTATTTTGTTTGGTATCTTGAACAAGAGAAATAAATCATACTTGACAGATCCCCAGAACCCTCAATGAACATTTTTTATGCATAAAAAATCGATCATTCACAAAGATACCCATTTCTTCCCCCACTTTCTTATGGTTTTCGAACTGGTCCAGACAAGTGCTTGGATCATAGCGCTTTGAGAAAGTTAGAAGCTAAACAAAAACAATTGGTAAAAGTATTTAGAAGTGCACAGATTTATTGTATTACAGTCCGTGGGTAATATACTTATATGACTAATCCAAACTATTTGATATAATTATACCAAATATAAGCTTTGATTTCTTAAAAATATTTTTAAGGCCTTTCTTGTCCTATTCGACTCTGAACCTTCCAAATTCTAAACAGAAATCTGGTTTACTTGCTTAATCGAATGTTGGTCTAACTTTCGAAACCAATATGTGTGGCAGAGGGGCATATACTGTTTTGCTGTTTTGTAACCTATCACGTGAGTCTCAAATTGGAATCCCGACTCGATCTGAGTTAGGCAACACGGGAACGGTGAAACCTCCCAGATACTACTCTGTCCAAAATGTCCAGAGAAAAGATCAAACCATAGTGCACTTAGTGCACTTAGAATGCTAGAGAATGAACGATGCACTATACATTGGGCCATCGTGCCTCTTAATTACTGACACATCTCTTAAAACTACAAGATTTATTTCCCTTTTTTTCTAAATAAAAAAAAATAATCCATCACCCTAATTAATTTAAAAATTGTTGTTTTTTTTCATTGATTCATAATGATCGACAATGAATAGTTGTGGAAAGTTTCAAGCTGATCCAAGAAATGGAAAGCTGAGGCAAAATCGTTTAAAAAGAATCCTCCCAGACAGACGGAGTGAGTTACTAAATGCTTTCTAAAAAAAACGCAATGGCCTCAACTATTTAATGGGTTATAGGCCGATAAAGGCAGTGTACAAGTTTGTTATTAAGTGTATTTGAAACTCATGATGAGTCAGACAACTAGCTATATAAATAAATAGTCGGACAGCCTGCTCTGTGTATGTGTGTGTGTAATGTATGATGTATGACTGTCCACTTTCTCTCAATTCATAAACAGAATACATATTCATAAGAACGAGAAATATTTGTGTAGAGTTGTCTGCCTATTATTGATTGACCGAATCTAAGACTGTTCACATGGATTCGGTCAAGATTACGTAGACCAATATATATCTATCTTTCTAATGTTTGAAATGAAATAATAATTAGTTCGTTAGACATTTTTTTTGTTTATTTATGTTTCTACATATATCTACATTGGAAGCTACATTACTACCTGGGACGGACTTGGTATTAAAATCGACATTACCATATAAACGGGCTCACACATGGCATGTCATATCATAGGCGGAGCCAGGATTTTTTCTGATGGAGGGGATTTTTTTTTACTCCCCCTTCACCAATATATATTTATTTATAGGCCTATATATATGAACATGTGTGTAATTTATTTTCATTACATTCTGACCTTTCATTCTTTCAAAGTTTTTTTCTACCCTAGAATACTTTCTTCCATTAATTAGTGGAAAGACCGTAGGCCTACACACCGCCAAGAACAGCTAGGGAGTCTGGGGGAGCGCTGCGAGCTCCCCCAGCGGGGTCCAGGGCGAAGCCCCGGATCCAAGCATTATTTCCGTTATTTTAAGATTTAAAAAATAAATATTCTGAGGTATCTACAGTGCAATTAGCCTGCTACTCTTCCGCTAAAAAAATTCAAAAAACAAATTTGCTATTCATTGCACTTAATTAATGGAGTCCAGCGACTGGTAGAAAATGGTAGCTATAGTTTTGCTTTAGTTTTTGTATTGAAAAGAGGGGTCACCACAAAACACTTTTGGCTACGCTGATGAAATTTAGTGACTGTGGTTTGCTTAATTGGGCTGCACTGGGGCAGTAAGTAAAGTTTCCCTTTCAGACAAAGAGGTCTGAGGCTAGTGATGGTTTGAACTTCCGTCCCCTCGGCTACGCCCATGTGTCATACTATAGGTGTAAGCCTAATTCTCTTCAAAATATATAAAGTTTGATAACGTATCGAAAGCTGAATGTATGCTTGCGTAAGAGTACGTAATGAATTTTATTTATACTTGTATATAGTGTGGAAAGTATAAATACTACAGTAGAAGCCTTAATGAGTTTGAAACTTTTTGGTATTACTTATAGATTACAGACGTTTCTTCAAAAAAAAAAAAGATAGTTATGTCCTACGCATTTAGTATGTCAATCTAGCCATGCATGTTGATCTGTGACTTAAACTATGCTAAGTCATTGGTTTTCCTGGCTGACTCAGCAACCCATTCCATTAAAAGATTAGAGAATGCAGAACTGTTAGAGAGGTACTTACTTAATGTGAAAGCTCTTGCTTCGTCCTAGTACATTCTCAAAAACTCGAATTGTATATGAATATATCATGACCCATTATTTAAAATATTAATATAAATTTCCTTTCATTAAATATTACATGTGACAGCGCTATATAAATTATTATAAATATTATAATAATTTCCGTCATTTATGACTTAATACTAAGCTGGAGATCACACACCAAGGCCGCCCGATACACATTTGAGACCGAAAAAACATACGCTGCCGAGGACATACGCAGACGGCTAAAAAAATTCTTAATCAACCACCAGCGGATAATAATTATGCTTGCCCTGGTTGTGGCAAAATATGTAGGTCACAGCTAGGGCTGCGTCTTCACGGGAAATACTGAATTCCTCATTAAATCGGACCTGAAGACTCGAAGGCAGGCCTTATTATTATTACTAAGCATAAGTTTGCCATTAATTATAAAAAAATGGAATGATTATTTAGATCTAGATTTTTTTAAAAAATTAAATAATATTTTTTTGTAAGCCTTAAGTGTAGTAGGCCTAATTTTGATATCTATGATATTAAAAATAAATAAAAAGATTCCTTACTTTCTCTTTACAAATTGCAGAATATAGAACTCTATACCAATACTGAGATGTGAATAAGTTGGCAGGTTAAATTTGCCATTTCCGGCTGTGTGTGTGTTAAAAATAATTTCTATTATATATTGTTAAAGAGATAATTGTCACCCCTATTTTTTTTCTGCTGCATTATATCAATGTTTTCTAACTTAACCTCTCTCATCTAATTGTTTAGTAATGGGTCAATCTCATATTGAAATCCTCAAGGAAAAAAAAATTTTCGTAAAAAATATTCCTTTACTTTGGTAATTCAAGGCATTGAATTTTTTGTGAGAACTGCAGTTCTCACGATAATATGAAAAATTACTTATTAATTCTTGTTTAAAATTATGTCCAACTAATATACATACTAAATAGATTTTTTTTCTCTTTAAAAAGAAGGAAACATTTTTTGTGTGTAAATGTAGTAGAAAGTACGACAAAACTTACAAAACTTAACAATACATTTGTATAAAGAAAATATTTTGACAAAATCTAAAATCATTTGCATAAATGTGTTATATATATGGTAAATAGTGATCTTCCCTACTAAGGAGATTCCAGTGTTTGTTACTATTAATAATGAATAATTGTAAATGTGGTGTATTTTATAAATAAATTGCTTGCATAAGTGACTTAAAAAATAAGACTTTTTGCTTTCAGAAAAGAAAAAAGTAGCCATTGCATCAATTTTGAATAATCTACAATATTATGAATTCGGATTTTCACTCTAAACGGGACGGACTTACGGACGGACAGACATTCCACAAAAAACTAATAGCGTCTTTTCCTCTTTTGAGGTCATACCATGTGAATGAGTATGCATTGCATCGTATTGGTTTCAAAATCAACCATAGCAAGAAGGAAATTAACAAAAAAAAATTCGAATGGATAGTTTTAAGGTTATACGAGGTGAATGAGTGGGCATTGGCATCATATTAATAATGAAATTTACCACCGCTAGAAAGAAAACAAACAAACTAACAAACTTCAAATGGGGATGTTTTGAGGTCATACGATAAGAATTAGTGGCCATTGGCAACGTATTGGTTTCAAAATCAACCACTGTAAGAAAACAAGGAAAAAAAATAATTCTAATAGATGTTTTTGAAGTTATACGATGAGAATGTATGGGCATTGGCACTGTATTGGTCTCAATATCAACCACCGCAAGAAACAAAAACAAAAACAAACAAAACTTGGAATGGATGGTTTTGAGGTCATACGATGAGAATGTATGGGCATTGGAATCGTATTGGTTTCAAAATCAACCAACGCAAGAAAAAAAAAACAACCTCTTGGAAAGGATGGTTTTGAGGTCATACGATGAGAATGTATGGGCATTGGCATCGTATTGGTTTCAAAATCAACCAACGCAAGAAAAAAAGAAAAAACTAAAAAAAAAAAATTGGAATGGCTGGTATTGAGGTCATACAATGAGAATGTATGGGCATTGGCATCGTATTGGTTTCAAAATCAACCGACGTAAGAAAACAAAAATAAAAAATAAAAACAATCTTGGAATGGATGGTTTCAAGGTCATAAGATGAGAATGTATGGGCATTGGCATCGTATTGGTTTCAAAATCAACCAACGCAAGAAAACAAAACAAACAAAAAAAAATTGGAATGGCTGGTTTTGAGGTCATGCGATGAGAATGTATGGGCATTGGCATCGTATTGGTTTCAAAATCAACAAACGCAAGAAAAAAACAAAAAACTAAAAACACTCTTGGAAAGGATGGTTTTGAGGTCATACGATGAGAATGTATGGGCATTGGCATCGTATTGGTTTCAAAATCAACCAACGCATGAAAAAAACAAAAATCTAAAAAGAATCTTGGAATGGATGGTTTTGAGGTCATACGATGAGAATGTATGGGCATTGGCATCGTATTGGTTTCAAAATCAACCACCGCTGAAATCCGCTATCGGAATAATATAAATAGGCAATCGCTGAACCTCCAAGAAAACATGTAACATCTATGTTGCATTTAGTATGGGGACTCAACCCAGAACTTGTGTGACAGGCTCGAGCTAAACGATAGATGGCATAAACATGGCTTTTTATTGGACAGAATTCATGTTAAAAATTAATTGCCAGCAATTTTTTTTGAATGAATTACAGTATTATAAGCGCACATTCTTGAAAGCATGGGATAAAACGATATTATTAATTAAAATCTATTCGTTTTAATACACATAAGTAATATGCAAGCATGTAGTTTAAATATTGGAATATTAGTGTTGTGTTAAATTTTTATTTAGGTGACGGCCAAAGACTGTAGATCTATATGGCGTAGCCACTGCCTGCAACACAAGTAAATATCGGTATCACACTAGTAGGCTACTGCGCAGACGGTGACGTTGTGTTCCACGATACGTACCGGAGAGAGATAGACAAAAAATGGCATAAAAAGTTAATCGTAGCCAAGTATTAATGTCTCAATAACTATTATATTCTAGTTCTGAAATCACATAGGTTAAAGAGAACACTTAAAAATATTATTATTACATTTTTTTTTCATATTATGGACCGTGCTGTCGTATAATACGTACGCTACCTTGATATATTAATAAACATCAACTTAATTGTTGTTAATTATTTTCAATGCTGTTGGTTAACGCCTTGAGTTGCCTCCCTTAAGTTTTTACATTGGTACAGAAGTTGGACTGAGTGACTCAACGGAGTCTTAGGTAGGAGTTTATTTAAAATGACATCTATGAATTGGCTTGACGAGTTAAAATTGAAGGAACTGAAAGTAGAGCTTGAGTGGCGGCGTCTAAAACGCTATGAAAAAAAAAAAAAGACATTTTTAGAGCACGTCTTCGGCAGGCTCTAGCTGATGAAGGGGAGGATCCGGAAACATATTTGATTGAAGTGGATCCAGATGTCGGCGAGCTTCTGAAAACTATGAAAGACTCAATTAATGATTATGGTGAACATGATCGGGAACGAGGTGGATGATATTTGTATTGAAAAAGGAAGGCCAAAAAGATCAAAGTGATCAAATGGTGTCGCATGCGAAAGAAGAAATAATTTCGTTGAAGAAGGAGCAGTTGCCTGGCAAGGACTGTGGCTGATCATACCAAATCCAAAGGAAAAAAGCAGATGAAGAAACTAGAAAAGTCTGCTATGTGCGTGAATCTTTTGTTCCTAATGTATCTGCATCGAGTGCCTCAATGAACTTAACACATCTAAACAACGTTGGGTCTGCGTCCAGGCTTGCTGCTGTGGAACTTAAAGACCTCTGTTTATCTGTCAGTACCTTTGACGAGAACTCAAACCACGAATGCTTGAGGACCGTTTCTAATTCCTTGCCTTTGATGTCGTCCGGTGAATTTATGAATACGAGCCCCAACAATGGCCGAGAAAGAAACAACGGATTTGACTTTGCCAGCGGCATAAGAGAGAACTCGATGCTTGGCAACTGCATCCAGGCGATTGACATGAACTGTATATGCGGCGCCTTGTGGCGACAGTGCTAATGCAAAAAACCCAGCTACAATGTCTGAACTTAACAGAAATGTGTACTTCTGCCCACATCAGTGAGAATGACTTTAACGGTGGTGAATTAATTCCAGCGAAACCTGATGCAATGGTGGATAAAAATTACAAGGATTCTTCATGGGCATACTTTACATATGAGGATGAGAAAGACTATGTGCTTGAAACCATGGCTACCTGTGGGCCTACAACTGTGTCACGAGACATCCATGGAAAAGATCCGCTGACTAAAGGTCTTAGAACAATAACCCCTTGAATCTACAGTGATCTCTACAACCCCCATTTTTGTTAAGTGGCTGGTAACTCTGACCCCCACTAACTTTCCCTGTGTCTGATGGCTGGCATCAGCGACTATCGTCATGAGGTCTAAGCAGCGACCACGATATCGTCTCAAGCGTAGACTGGCCAACTGGAAGAAGAGAAAGCGACGGCCGCGGAAAACTGTGCAGATGGCTTCGTGGGCAACAGGCAGCCTACCATATGTGGTTCTTACTCTTAGACCTCCACCTGAATTGTCAATTCTCCACTGCACTGTTTCTTTTTTGGACGAAAAGCTCTACAAAGGGGTCAATGTTATAACTCTGAAATGCGCACAGCCATCCATGCTAGTGCAGAAGGTGCGCACTTCTAGAAACCAGACTAGGAAGGATGTTTACATTTGGAAGAGAACGATTTCCGCCCAAGTCTAAAGCCGAAGTGAAAAGACTGAGCTAGAGATAGATGTTGTGGAGTGATCGTTAAATGAACTTGTGTGTTACCCGTGCTTGTAATCGTGCTAGTATTTGTAATCGTGTTCGCATTATCGTAGTCTGTGAATCGTGACCAGTCTGTACTGTGTTATTGTGTGTATCAGTCGTGTTTTATTGAAATAAAGCCTTGTTTCTAAGGTTATGAATTGACTTAGTATATTACAATTTATTTCAATACAACCATTCTTAAATGGACAAGTTTTTGCGTCCCAATAGACTGGATGCTGATCCTAGTTCAACTAATGCTTCAGTTACATGGAAACATTGGATTTCTTGTTTTGACAGATTCTCAACGAAGGTAGGGGCTAGTGAAAGCGAACAGTTTGACCTGCTATGCAACTTTGTGTCTCCATCCTTATATCAGTATATTTCTACCTGTTCTAAATACTCAGAAGCAATATCTATTCTTGAGAATTTATTTGTGAAGGCCCCTAATGAAACATTGGCCAGACATTTGCTTGCAACTTGCAAACAAGAAGTCGATCAAAGTCTTGATCAATTTGTACACAAGCTGAGAGTGATGGCCAGAGATTGTCAGTTCCGAGCTGTCAGTGCTGACAAAAATGAAGAGGACGCCATTCGCGATGCCTTTGTTAGCGGCATGCGTTCGAGTGTAATTAGACAGAGGCTACTTGAGAAAAGATCCCTTGACTTGAAAATGGCTTTAGATATTGCCAAGACTCTCGACATGGCCCAAAAAGAATCCAGTTCGTTTAGTACTCCGTCTCAATTGGTAGAGTCATCTCTTTCGTCATCGGCAATCTCAACCGAAGAAATGGTGGACTCAGAAACAATCTCAACAGTGAATACTAAATGTTTCTTTTGCGGAGGTAGTCGGCATCTCAGAGCGAAATGCCCTGCCAAAGACTGCATGTGTCATTCGTGCGGGAAAAATTGACATTTTTCGAAGGTTTGCAGGTCTCGCAACACTCCTATAACCAAAACAAAAGTCAAAACATCTCCTAGCCACGAGATTAAAAGACAATCTTGTAAAGATTGTAGCTGCATTAAGGACTCTACACATCTAACATCACTAATTGCTACTTCGTCTGTACCTGGTTTAACTAAATCAACAGTACACATCTCTGTAAATGGCGTGAACCTAAAAGCCCTAATTGATACAGGTAGCGGGGAAAGCTACATTTCTTCAAACATACCAAGAGAGTACGATTGGTCAGTGACACGTTCAAAGCACAAAATTTCTATGGCGTCATCTCAACTGTCAAGCGTCACAAGAGGCCACACGTTTGCATCGCTAAAATACAAAGGGGAAGTTTACAATCAATTCAAACTTTCGTTACTAAATGAACTTTGCACTGATGTAGTGCTTGGGTTAAATTTACTTGCATTACACAAAGAACTGATAATTCCATTCAACGGTGGTCGACCTGCATTTCATGTCTGCTCGCTCAATGCTGTTAAGGTAGAGGCACCACAATTGTTTGCAAATTTATCCCCTGACTGCAGACCTATTGCTACTAAATCTCGTCGTTACTCCTTCCAAGACACACAATTTATTAAAGCTGAAGTTGAGAAATTGATACGAAACGGTATCATTGAACCTTCCAAATCACCTTGGAGAGCTCAAGTCCTTGTCACGACCAATGAGCGGCACAAAAAGCGAATGGTCGTTGATTATAGCCAAACTATAAATAGATTTACTTACCTGGACGCTTACCCCATGCCTAGAGTGGATGAAATGGTGGAGAAAATTTCCAGGTATGAAATCTTTAGCACATTGGATCTGGAGAGTGCTTATCACCAAATACCTATCCAACAGAGCGAAAAGAAATACACAGCCTTCGAAGCTTGTGGTAAACTCTACCAGTTTTGCAGAATACCCTTTGGGGTCACTAACGGTGTAGCTTGCTTCCAGAAAACCATAGACACTATTATAGAAAAAGAAAAGTTGTCTGACACGTTTGCCTATGTCGACAATGTAACAATATGTGGTACAGATGTAGACTCCCATAACAAAAATCTGTTGCATTTTCAGAAGGTAGCTATGGAATACGGAATAACTTTCAACGAAAGTAAAAGTGTATTTGCTACTAAGAAGGTAAAGCTGCTTGGATATGAAATATCCAAAGGGCATTTGAAGCCGGACCCTGATAGATTTCAAGCTCTGCGAGATTTGCCACCTCCAAAAGATCTGAAGTCTCAGAAAAGGATTGTAGGACTTTTGGCATATTATGCTCACTGGATACCAAATTTCTCCGACAAAATGTATCCTATAATGAAAAATCAAATTTTTCCTGTACCTACAGAAGTAAAAACAGCGTTGGAAGACTTGAAAGAAGAATTGCAGAAAGCAGCAATTTTCACCATAAAGTATGACCATCCTCTAATTGTGGAAACTGACGCTTCTGACATCGCAGTAGCTGCCACTTTAAATCAGGAGGGAAGACCTATTGCATTCTTCTCTAGAACTCTTTCACCTACTGAAAGGCATCAATCTGCCATAGAGAAAGAAGCCACTGCAATAATTGAAGCCATACGCAAATGGAAGCATTATTTGTGTGGCAATCATTTTACCCTTATTACGGACCAGCGGTCTATTTCATACATATTTAAAGACACTCATGACAAGAAAATTAAAAACGATAAGATACAAAGGTGGAAATTGGAACTAGCAAGCTTCAAGTTTGATATACAGTATAGACCTGGGAACGCCAACACAGCAGCAGACACCTTGTCTAGAGGGCACTGTGCAACCATGACGAAACAAAGTAGCCTGAAGACGTACCATGACTACCTGTGTCATCCAGGTGTCACTAGACTTCTACATTATGTCAGGTCAAAGAACTTACCCTTCTCGGTTGAAGAGGTCAGACAGACCATTCAACAATGCAGAACCTGCAATAGAATTAAACCGCAATTCTATAAGGAATTTGCAGGTACGCTCATCAAGGCCACACAGCCGTTTGAAAGAATAAGTGTTGACTTTAAAGGTCCTTTGCCATCAGCTACTCGCAACAAGTATTTGTTAACAATGATTGACGAATATTCGCGGTTTCCATTCGCTTTTCCCTGTCCTGATATGACATCTAAGACAGTAATAAAGTGCTTCGACCAGTTATTTTTCCTCTTTGGAACACCCAGTTACATCCACTCTGATCGTGGCACATCATTTATGTCCACAGAAACTACAGAATATCTACATTCTAAGGGCATAGCCACTAGCAGGACAACGCCCTATAATGCCAAAGGAAATGGGCAAATAGAAAAGCTGAATAAAACATTGTGGCAGGCTATTTTATTAGCATTGGACTCAGGGAAGTTGGAACTATCACAGTGGGAATCTGTGTTGCCCCAGGCACTTCACTCAATTCGATCATTACTGTGTACTTCTACTAATGAAACTCCACACGAACGGATCTTCAAATTCAACAGAAGATCGCCAACGGGAACATCCTTGCCTACTTGGCTACAGAACCCAGGCAAAATATTACTAAAATCCCCTGTAAGATCTTCAAAATTTGACCCATTGGTACAAGAGGTTGAACTTATTAGCTGCAACCCACAGTACGCCCATATACGATTTCCAAACGGCCGGGAGGAGACAGTGTCGCTTAGGCACCTGGCGCAAAAGGAAAGTTCCACGAACGATTATTTCGAACCAGAGAACGGTATTCTGCCTCAAGAGGTCGGTGACTCTTTGGATCTCTCACCAGGGAGTCGCTACGGGCCTGAAACTATCAGTAATTCCCACCCCAATGATGTACAACCAGCCAGAAGTCAACAGTGACTCACAGGGGAGCCACCCAATGCCAGAGGCCAATATTGACTCGAGTCCCGTACAGGACAGTTACGACATGCAAGGAGAAAAGTCTACGCCAGAGATACCTCCGGATCCTTCCCTTCATACGCATGGTTATAACCTAAGACCCAGAAAGAAATAAAGGAGGGGTGAATGGAGTGATCGTTAAATGAACTTGTGTGTTACCCGTGCTTGTAATCGTGCTGGTATTTGTAATCGTGTTCGCATTATCGTAGTCTGTGAATCGTGACCAGTCTGTACTGTGTTATTGTGTGTATCAGTCGTGTTTTATTGAAATAAAGCCTTGTTTCTAAGGTTATGAATTGACTTAGTATATTACATAATGTTATAATGTATTTGTGATGTCCTGTGAATAAACATCCCTGCCTTCTTGAGTTGCATACTTTAAGTTATTAAAATAAATATATTAATTTCAAATATACATTAGTATATTTTTAAAGTTGTGAGAACCACTCTAGCCATCAATAGCTGGTATCAAGTACTTGACAGAAAACACAAACTTTTTTTGTAATCTTGTAGGTTAGGCTTTCAAACACATAACAAAACACATCGAATGGATGGTTTTGAGGTCATACGATGTGAATAAATGGGCATTGCCATTGTATTGATTTCAAAATCAACCAAAAAAAAATAAATCTTGGAATGAATGGTTTTGAGGTCATACGATGAAAATGTATGGGCATTGGCATCGTATTGGTTTCAAAATCAACCACGCAAGAAAACAAAAACAAAAATCTTGGAAAGGATGGTTTTGAGGTCATACGATGAGAATGTATGGGCATTGGCATTGTACTGGTTTCAAAATCAACCACGCAAGAAAACAAAAACAAAAATCTTGGAAAGGATGGTTTTGAGGTCATACGATGAGAATGTATGGGCATTGGCATCGTATTGGTTTCAAAATCAACCAACGCATGAAAAAAACAAAAATCTAAAAAGAATCTTGGAATGGATGGTTTTGAGGTCATACGATGAGAATGTATGGGCATTGGCATCGTATTGGTTTCAAAATCAACCAACGCAAAAAAAAAAACAAAAAACTAAAAACAATCTTGGAATGGATGGTTTTGAGGTCATACGATGAGAATGTATGGGCATTGGCATCGTATTGGTTTCAAAATCAACCACGCAAGAAAACAAAAAAAAAATCTTGGAAAGGATGGTTTTCAGGTCATACGATGAGAATGTATGGGCATTGGCATTGTAATGGTTTCAAAATCAACCACGCAAGAAAACAAAAACAAAAATCTTGGAAAGGATGGTTTTGAGGTCATGCGATGAGAATGTATGGGCATTGGCATCGTATTGGTTTCAAAATCAACCAACGCAAGAAAAAAACAAAAAACTAAAAACAATCTTGGAATGGATGGTTTTGAGGTCATACGATGAGAATGTATGGGCATTGGCATCGTATTGGTTTCAAAATCAACAAACGCAAGAAAACAAAACAAACAAAAAAAAAGTGGAATGGATGGTTTCGAGGTCATACGCTGAGAATGTATGGGCATTGGCATCGTATTGGTTTCAAAATCAACCACCGCTGAAATCCGCTATCGGAATAATATAAATAGGCAATCGCTGAACCTCCAAGAAAACATGTAACATCTATGTTGCATTTAGTATGGGGACTCAACCCAGAACTTGTGTGACAGGCTCGAGCTAAACGATAGATGGCATAAACATAGCTTTTTATTGGACAGAATTCATGTTGAAAATTAATTGCCAGTAATTTTTTTTGAATGAATTACAGTATTATAAGCGCACATTCTTGAAAGCATGGGATAAAACGATATTATTAATTAAAATCTATTCGTTTTAATACACATAAGTAATATGCAAGCATGTAGTTTAAATATTGGAATATTAGTGTTGTGTTAAATTTTTATTTAGGTGACGGCCAAAGACTGTAGATCTATATGGCGTAGCCACTGCCTGCAACACAAGTAAATATCGGTATCACACTAGTAGGCTACTGCGCAGACGGTGACGTTGGGTTCCACGATACGTACCGGAGAGAGATAGACAGAAAATGGCATAAAAAGTTAATCGTAGCCAAGTATTAATGTCTCAATAACTATTATATTCTAGTTCTGAAATCACATAGGTTAAAGAGAACACTTAAAAATATTATTATTACATTTCTTTTTTCATATTATGGACCCTGCTGTCGTATAATACGTACGCTACCTTGATATATTAATAAACATCAACTTAATTGTTGTTAATTATTTTCAATGCTGTTGGTTAACGCCTAGTTCTATATATTGTTATAACTCTGCCATGCGCATCACCATCCAGGCTAGTGCAGAAGGTGCGATTTTATAAACCAGACTAGGAAGGATGTTTACATTGGGAAGAGAACGATTTCCGCCCAAGTCTAGAGCCGAAATATAAAGAATGTGCTAGATAGACGCTGTTATTTTGTATTTGTGATGTCCTGTAAATTAACATCCTTGAGTTGCCTCCCTTAAGTTTTTACATTGGTACAGAAGTTGGACTGAGTGACTCAACGGAGCCTTAGGTAGGAGTTTATTTAAAATGACATCTATGAATTGGCTTGACGAGTTAAAATTGAAGGAACTGAAAGTAGAGCTTGAGTGGCGGCGTCTGAAACGCTATGAAAAAAAAAAGACATTTTTAGAGCACGTCTTCGGCAGGCTCTAGCTGATGAAGGTGAGGATCCGGAAACATATTTGATTGAAGTGGATCCAGATGTCGGCGAGCTTCTGAAAACTATGAAAGACTCAATTAATGATTATGGTGAACATGATCGGGAACGAGGTGGATGATATTTGTATTGAAAAAGGAAGGCCAAAAAGATCAAAGTGATCAAATGGTGTCGCATGCCAAAGAAGGAATAATTTCGTTGAAAAAGGAGCAGTTGCCTGGCAAGGACTGTGGCTGATCATACAGTGGTGAAGACTGCGCTGGGGATTGTAGCGCCGTCTGTGACTGTGTTGTGGGCAAGTCTTGCGGAGGTGACTTTTAAGACGAGAAACGTGACAACGATTGCTGCGACTTTCTAAATGGGATGTACCAAATCCAAAGGAAAAAAGCAGATGAAGAAACTAGAAAAGTCTGCTATGTGCGTGAATCTTTTGTTCCTAATGTATCTGCATCGAGTGCCTCAATGAACCGAACACATCTAAACAACGTTGGGTCTGTGTCCAGGCTTGCTGCTGTGGAACTTAAAGACCTCTGTTTATCTGTCAGTACCTTTGACGAGAACTCAAACCACGAATGCTTGAAGACCGTTTCTGATTCCTTGCCTTTGATGTCGTCAGGTGAATTTATAAATACGAGCCCCAACATAGGCCGAGAAAGAAACAACGGATTTGACTTTGCCAGCGGCATAAGAGAGAACTCGATGCTTGGCAACTGCATCCAGGCGATTGACATGAACTGTATATGCGGCGCCTTGTGGCGACAGTGGTAATGCAAAAAACCCAGCTACAATGTCTGAACTTAACAGAAATGTGTACTTCTGCCCACATCAGTGAGAGTGACTTTAACGGTGGTGAATTAATTCCAGCAAAACCTGATGCAGTGGTGGATAAAAATTACAAGGATTCTTCATGGGCATACTTTACATATGAGGATGAGAAAGACTATGTGCTTGAAACCATGGCTACCTGTGGGCCTACAACTGTGTCACGAGACATCCATGGAAAAGGTCCGCTGACTAAGGGTCTTAGAACAATAACCCCTTGAATCTACAGTGATCTCTACAACCCCCATTTTTGTTAAGTGGCTGGTAACTCTGACCCCCACTAACTTTCCCTGTGTCTGATGGCTGGCATCAGCGACTATCGTCATAAGGTCTAAGCAGCGACCACGATATCGTCTCAAGCGTAGACTGGCCAACTGGAAGAAGAGAAAGCGACGGCCGCGGAAAACTGTGCAGATGGCTTCGTGGGCAACAGGCACCCTACCATATGTGGTTCTTACCGTTAGACCTCCACCTGAATTGTCAATTCTCCACTGCACTGTTTCTTTTCGGGACGAAAAGCTCTACAAAGGGGTCAATGTTATAACTCTGAAATGCGCACAGCTATCCATGCTAGTGCAGTAGGTGCGCACTTCTAGAAACCAGACTAGGAAGGATGTTTACATTTGGAAGAGAACGATTTCCGCCCAAGTCTAAAGCCGAAGTGAAAAGACTGAGCTAGAGATAGATGTTGTTATAATGTATTTGTGATGTCCTGTGAATAAACATCCCTGCCTCTTTGAGTTGCATACTTTAAGTTATTAAAATAAATATATTAATTTCAAATATACATTAGTATATTTTTAAAGTTGTGAGAACCACTCTAGCCATCAATAGCTGGTATCAAGTACTTGACAGAAAACACAATTTTTTTTTGTAATCTTGTAGGTTAGGCTTTCAAACACATAACAAAACACATCGAATGGATGGTTTTGAGGTCATACGATGTGAATAAATGGGCATTGCCATTATATTGATTTCAAAATCAACCAAAAAAAAAATCTTGGAATGAATGGTTTTGAGGTCATACGATAAGAATGTATGGGCATTGGCATTGTACTGGTTTCAAAATAAACCACGCAAGAAAACAAAAACAAAAATCTTGGAAAGGATGGTTTTGAGGTCATGCGATGAGAATGTATGGGCATTGACATTGTATTGGTTTTAAAATCAACCAACGCAAGAAAAAAACAAAAAACTAAAAACAATCTTGGAATGGATGGTTTTGAGGTCATACGATGAGAATGTATGGGCATTGGCATCGTATTGGTTTCAAAATCAACCAACGCAAGAAAAAAACAAAAAACTAAAAACAATCTTGGAATGGATGGTTTTGAGGTCATACGATGAGAATGTATGGGCATTGGCATCGTATTGGTTTCAAAATCAACCACGCAAGAAAACAAAAAAAAAATCTTGGAAAGGATGGTTTTCAGGTCATACTATGAGAATGTATGGGCATTGGCATTGTACTGGTTTCAAAATCAACCACGCAAGAAAACAAAAACAAAAATCTTGGAAAGGATGGTTTTGAGGTCATGCGATGAGAATGTATGGGCATTGGCATCGTATTGGTTTCAAAATCAATCAACGCAAGAAAAAAACAAAAAACTAAAAACACTCTTGGAAAGGATGGTTTTGAGGTCATACGATGAGAATGTATGGGCATTGGCATCGTATTGGTTTTAAAATCAACCACGCAAGAAAACAAAAACAAAAATCTTGGAAAGGATGGTTTTGAGGTCATACGATGAGAATGTATGGGCATTGGCATTGTAATGGTTTCAAAATCAACCACGCAAGAAAACAAAAACAAAAATCTTGGAAAGGATGGTTTTGAGGTCATGCGATGAGAATGTATGGGCATTAGCATCGTATTGGTTTCAAAATCAACCAACGCAAGAAAAAAACAAAAAACTAAAAACACTCTTGGAAAGGATGGTTTTGAGGTCATACGATGAGAATGTATGGGCATTGGCATTGTACTGGTTTCAAAATCAACCACGCAAGAAAACAAAAACAAAAATCTTGGAAAGGATGGTTTTGAGGTCATACGATAAGAATGTATGGGCATTGGCATCGTATTGGTTTCAAAATCAACCAACGCAAGAAAACAAAACAAACAAAAAAAAAGTGGAATGGATGGTTTGGAGGTCATACGCTGAGAATGTATGGGCATTGGCATCGTAATGGTTTCAAAATCAACCACCGCTGAAATCCGCTATCGGAATAATATAAATAGGCAATCGCTGAACCTCCAAGAAAACATGTAACATCTATGTTGCATTTAGTATGGGGACTCAACCCAGAACTTGTGTGACAGGCTCGAGCTAAAGGATAGATGGCATAAACATGGCTTTTTATTGGACAGAATTCATGTTGAAAATTAATTGCCAGTAATTTTTTTTGAATGAATTACAGTATTATAAGCGCACATTCTTGAAAGCATGGGATAAAACGATATTATTAATTAAAATCTATTCGTTTTAATACACATAAGTAATATGCAAGCATGTAGTTTAAATATTGGAATATTAGTGTTGTGTTAAATTTTTATTTAGGTGACGGCCAAAGACTGTAGATCTATATGGCGTAGCCACTGCCTGCAACACAAGTAAATATCGGTATCACACTAGTAGGCTACTGCGCAGACGGTGACGTTGGGTTCCACGATACGTACCGGAGAGAGATAGACAGAAAATGGCATAAAAAGTTAATCGTAGCCAAGTATTAATGTCTCAATAACTATTATATTCTAGCTCTGAAATCACATAGGTTAAAGAGAACACTTAAAAATATTATTATTACATTTTTTTTTTCTTATTATGGACCCTGCTGTCGTATAATACGTACGCTACCTTGATATATTAATAAACATCAACTTAATTGTTGTTAATTATTTTCAATGCTGTTGGTTAACGCCTAGTTCTATATATTGTTATAACTCTGCCATGCGCACCACCATCCAGGCTAGTGCAGAAGGTGCGATTTTATAAACCAGACTAGGAAGGATGTTTACATTGGGAAGAGAACGATTTCCGCCCAAGTCTAGAGCCGAAATATAAAGAATGTGCTAGATAGACGCTGTTATTTTGTATTTGTGATGTCCTGTAAATTAACATCCTTGAGTTGCCTCCCTTAAGTTTTTACATTGGTACAGAAGTTGGACTGAGTGACTCAACGGAGCCTTAGGTAGGAGTTTATTTAAAATGACATTTATGAATTGGCTTGACGAGTTAAAATTGAAGGAACTGAAAGTAGAGCTTGAGTGGCGGCGTCTGAAACGCTATGAAAAAAAAAAGACATTTTTAGAGCACGTCTTCGGCAGGCTCTAGCTAATGAAGGTGAGGATCCGGAAACACATTTGATTGAAGTGGATCCAGATGTCGGCGAGCTTCTGAAAACTATGAAAGACTCAATTAATGATTATGGTGAACATGATCGGGAACGAGGTGGATGATATTTGTATTGAAAAAGGAAGGCCAAAAAGATCAAAGTGATCAAATGGTGTCGCATGCGAAAGAAGGAATAATTTCGTTGAAAAAGGAGCAGTTGCCTGGCAAGGACTGTGGCTGATCATACAGTGGTGAAGACTGCGCTGGGGATTGTAGCGCCGTCTGTGACTGTGTTGTGGGCAAGTCTTGCGGAGGTGACTTTTAAGACGAGAAACGTGACAACGATTGCTGCGACTTTCTAAATGGGATGTACCAAATCCAAAGGAAAAAAGCAGATGAAGAAACTAGAAAAGTCTGCTATGTGCGTGAATCTTTTGTTCCTAATGTATCTGCATCGAGTGCCTCAATGAACTTAACACATCTAAACAACGTTGGGTCTGCGTCCAGGCTTGCTGCTGTGGAACTTAAAGACCTCTGTTTATCTGTCAGTACCTTTGACGAGAACTCAAACCACGAATGCTTGAAGACCGTTTCTGATTCCTTGCCTTTGATGTCGTCAGGTGAATTTATGAATACGAGCCCCAACATAGGCCGAGAAAGAAACAACGGATTTGACTTTGCCAGCGGCATAAGAGAGAACTCGATGCTTGGCAACTGCATCCAGGCGATTGACATGAACTGTATATGCGGCGCCTTGTGGCGACAGTGCTAATGCAAAAAAACCCAGCTACGATGTCTGAACTTAACAGAAATTTGTACTTCTGCCCACATCAGTGAGAGTGACTTTAACGGTGGTGAATTAATTCCAGCGAAATCTTATGCAGTGGTGGATAAAAATTACAAGGATTCTTCATGGGCATACTTTACATATGAGGATGAGAAAGACTATGTGCTTGAAACCATGGCTACCTGTGGGCCTACAACTGTGTCACGAGACATCCATGGAAAAGGTCCGCTGACTAAGGGTCTTAGAACAATAACCCCTTGAATCTACAGTGATCTCTACAACCCCCATTTTTGTTAAGTGGCTGGTAACTCTGACCCCCACTAACTTTCCCTGTGTCTGATGGCTGGCATCAGCGACTATCGTCATGAGGTCTAAGCAGCGACCACGATATCGTCTCAAGCGTAGACTGGCCAACTGGAAGAAGAGAAAGCGACGGCCGCGGAAAACTGTGCAGATGGCTTCGTTGGCAACAGGCACCCTACCATATGTGGTTCTTACCGTTAGACCTCCACCTGAATTGTCAATTCTCCACTGCACTGTTTCTTTTCGGGACGAAAAGCTCTACAAAGGGGTCAATGTTATAACTCTGAAATGCGCACAGCCATCCATGGTAGTGCAGAAGGTGCGCACTTCTAGAAACCAGACTAGGAAGGATGTTTACATTTGGAAGAGAACGATTTCCGCCCAAGTCTAAAGCCGAAGTGAAAAGACTGAGCTAGAGATAGATGTTGTTATAATGTATTTGTGATGTCCTGTGAATAAACATCCCTGCCTCCTTGAGTTGCATACTTTAAGTTATTAAAATAAATATATTAATTTCAAATATACATTAGTATATTTTAAAGTTGTGAGAACCACTCTAGCCATCAATAGCTGGTATCAAGTACTTGACAGAAAACACAAACTTTTTTTGTAATCTTGTAGGTTAGGCTATCAAACACATAACAAAACACATCAAATGGATGGTTTTGAGGTCATACGATGTGAATAAATGGGCATTGCCATTGTATTGATTTCAAAATCAACCAAAAAAAAAACAATCTTGGAATGAATGGTTTTGAGGTCATACGATAAGAATGTATGGGCATTGGCATTGTACTGGTTTCAAAATCAACCACGCAAGAAAACAAAAACAAAAATCTTGGAAAGGATGGTTTTGAGGTCATACGATGAGAATGTATGGGCATTGGCATTGTACTGTTTTCAAAATCAACCAACGCAAGAAAAAAACAAAAAACTAAAAACACTCTTGAAAAGGATGGTTTTGAGGTCATACGATGAGAATGTATGGGCATTGGCATCGTATTGGTTTCAAAATCAACCAACGCAAGAAAAAAACAAAAAACTAAAAACAATCTTGGAATGGATGGTTTTGAAGTCATACGATGAGAATGTATGGGCATTGGCATCGTATTGGTTTCAAAATCAACCACGCAAGAAAACAAAAACAAAAATCTTGGAAAGGATGGTTTTGAGGTCATACGATGAGAATGTATGGGCATTGGCATTGTACTGGTTTCAAAATCAACCACGCAAGAAAACAAAAACAAAAATCTTGGAAAGGATGGTTTTGAGGTCATGCGATGAGAATGTATGGGCATTGGCATCATATTGGTTTCAAAATCAACCAACGCAAGAAAAAAACAAAAAACTAAAAACACTCTTGGAAAGGATGGTTTTGAGGTCATACGATGAGAATGTATGGGCATTGGCATCGTATTGGTTTCAAAATCAACCAACGCAAGAAAACAAAACAAACAAAAAAAAAGTGGAATGGATGGTTTCGAGGTCATACGCTGAGAATGTATGGGCATTGGCATCGTATTGGTTTCAAAATCAACCACCGCTGAAATCCGCTATCGGAATAATATAAATAGGCAATCGCTGAACCTCCAAGAAAACATGTAACATCTATGTTGCATTTAGTATGGGGACTCAACCCAGAACTTGTGTGACAGGCTCGAGTTAAACGATAGATGGCATAAACATGGCTTTTTATTGGACAGAATTCATGTTGAAAATTAATTGCCAGTAATTTTTTTTGAATGAATTACAGTATTATAAGCGCACATTCTTGAAAGCATGGGATAAAACGATATTATTAATTAATATCTATTCGTTTTAATACACATAAGTAATATGCAAGCATGTAGTTTAAATATTGGAATATTAGTGTTGTGTTAAATTTCTATTTAGGTGACGGCCAAAGACTGTAGATCTATATGGCGTAGCCACTGCCTGCAACAAAAGTAAATATCGGTATCACACTAGTAGGCTACTGCGCAGACGGTGACGTTGGGTTCCACGATACGTACCGGAGAGAGATAGACAGAAAATGGCATAAAAAGTTAATCGTAGCCAAGTATTAATGTCTCAATAACTATTATATTCTAGTTCTGAAATCACATAGGTTAAAGAGAACACTTAAAAATATTATTATTACATTTTTTTTTCTTATTATGGACCCTGCTGTCGTATAATACGTACGCTACCTTGATATATTAATAAACATCAACTTAATTGTTGTTAATTATTTTCAATGCTGTTGGTTAACGCCTAGTTCTATATATTGTTATAACTCTGCCATGCGCACCACCATCCAGGCTAGTGCAGAAGGTGCGATTTTATAAACCAGACTAGGAAGGATGTTTACATTGGGAAGAGAACGATTTCCGCCCAAGTCTAGAGCCGAAATATAAAGAATGTGCTAGATAGACGCTGTTATTTTGTATTTGTGATGTCCTGTAAATTAACATCCTTGAGTTGCCTCCCTTAAGTTTTTACATTGGTACAGAAGTTGGACTGAGTGACTCAACGGAGCCTTAGGTAGGAGTTTATTTAAAATGACATTTATGAATTGGCTTGACGAGTTAAAATTGAAGGAACTGAAAGTAGAGCTTGAGTGGCGGCGTCTGAAACGCTATGAAAAAAAAAAAGACATTTTTAGAGCACGTCTTCGGCAGGCTCTAGCTAATGAAGGTGAGGATCCGGAAACATATTTGATTGAAGTGGATCCAGATGTCGGCGAGCTTCTGAAAACTATGAAAGACTCAATTAATGATTATGGTGAACATGATCGGGAACGAGGTGGATGATATTTGTATTGAAAAAGGAAGGCCAAAAAGATCAAAGTGATCAAATGGTGTCGCATGCGAAAGAAGGAATAATTTCGTTGAAAAAGGAGCAGTTGCCTGGCAAGGACTGTGGCTGATCATACAGTGGTGAAGACTGCGCTGGGGATTGTAGCGCCGTCTGTGACTGTGTTGTGGGCAAGTCTTGCGGAGGTGACTTTTAAGACGAGAAACGTGACAACGATTGCTGCGACTTTCTAAATGGGATGTACCAAATCCAAAGGAAAAAAGCAGATGAAGAAACTAGAAAAGTCTGCTATGTGCGTGAATCTTTTGTTCCTAATGTATCTGCATCGAGTGCCTCAATGAACTTAACACATCTAAACAACGTTGGGTCTGCGTCCAGGCTTGCTGCTGTGGAACTTAAAGACCTCTGTTTATCTGTCAGTACCTTTGACGAGAACTCAAACCACGAATGCTTGAAGACCGTTTCTGATTCCTTGCCTTTGATGTCGTCAGGTGAATTTATGAATACGAGCCCCAACATAGGCCGAGAAAGAAACAACGGATTTGACTTTGCCAGCGGCATAAGAGAGAACTCGATGCTTGGCAACTGCATCCAGGCGATTGACATGAACTGTATATGCGGCGCCTTGTGGCGACAGTGCTAATGCAAAAAAACCCAGCTACGATGTCTGAACTTAACAGAAATTTGTACTTCTGCCCACATCAGTGAGAGTGACTTTAACGGTGGTGAATTAATTCCAGCGAAATCTTATGCAGTGGTGGATAAAAATTACAAGGATTCTTCATGGGCATACTTTACATATGAGGATGAGAAAGACTATGTGCTTGAAACCATGGCTACCTGTGGGCCTACAACTGTGTCACGAGACATCCATGGAAAAGGTCCGCTGACTAAGGGTCTTAGAACAATAACCCCTTGAATCTACAGTGATCTCTACAACCCCCATTTTTGTTAAGTGGCTGGTAACTCTGACCCCCACTAACTTTCCCTGTGTCTGATGGCTGGCATCAGCGACTATCGTCATGAGGTCTAAGCAGCGACCACGATATCGTCTCAAGCGTAGACTGGCCAACTGGAAGAAGAGAAAGCGACGGCCGCGGAAAACTGTGCAGATGGCTTCGTTGGCAACAGGCACCCTACCATATGTGGTTCTTACCGTTAGACCTCCACCTGAATTGTCAATTCTCCACTGCACTGTTTCTTTTCGGGACGAAAAGCTCTACAAAGGGGTCAATGTTATAACTCTGAAATGCGCACAGCCATCCATGGTAGTGCAGAAGGTGCGCACTTCTAGAAACCAGACTAGGAAGGATGTTTACATTTGGAAGAGAACGATTTCCGCCCAAGTCTAAAGCCGAAGTGAAAAGACTGAGCTAGAGATAGATGTTGTTATAATGTATTTGTGATGTCCTGTGAATAAACATCCCTGCCTCCTTGAGTTGCATACTTTAAGTTATTAAAATAAATATATTAATTTCAAATATACATTAGTATATTTTAAAGTTGTGAGAACCACTCTAGCCATCAATAGCTGGTATCAAGTACTTGACAGAAAACACAAACTTTTTTTGTAATCTTGTAGGTTAGGCTATCAAACACATAACAAAACACATCAAATGGATGGTTTTGAGGTCATACGATGTGAATAAATGGGCATTGCCATTGTATTGATTTCAAAATCAACCAAAAAAAAAACAATCTTGGAATGAATGGTTTTGAGGTCATACGATAAGAATGTATGGGCATTGGCATTGTACTGGTTTCAAAATCAACCACGCAAGAAAACAAAAACAAAAATCTTGGAAAGGATGGTTTTGAGGTCATACGATGAGAATGTATGGGCATTGGCATTGTACTGTTTTCAAAATCAACCAACGCAAGAAAAAAACAAAAAACTAAAAACACTCTTGAAAAGGATGGTTTTGAGGTCATACGATGAGAATGTATGGGCATTGGCATCGTATTGGTTTCAAAATCAACCAACGCAAGAAAAAAACAAAAAACTAAAAACAATCTTGGAATGGATGGTTTTGAAGTCATACGATGAGAATGTATGGGCATTGGCATCGTATTGGTTTCAAAATCAACCACGCAAGAAAACAAAAACAAAAATCTTGGAAAGGATGGTTTTGAGGTCATGCGATGAGAATGTATGGGCATTGGCATCATATTGGTTTCAAAATCAACCAACGCAAGAAAAAAACAAAAAACTAAAAACACTCTTGGAAAGGATGGTTTTGAGGTCATACGATGAGAATGTATGGGCATTGGCATCGTATTGGTTTCAAAATCAACCAACGCAAGAAAACAAAACAAACAAAAAAAAAGTGGAATGGATGGTTTCGAGGTCATACGCTGAGAATGTATGGGCATTGGCATCGTATTGGTTTCAAAATCAACCACCGCTGAAATCCGCTATCGGAATAATATAAATAGGCAATCGCTGAACCTCCAAGAAAACATGTAACATCTATGTTGCATTTAGTATGGGGACTCAACCCAGAACTTGTGTGACAGGCTCGAGTTAAACGATAGATGGCATAAACATGGCTTTTTATTGGACAGAATTCATGTTGAAAATTAATTGCCAGTAATTTTTTTTGAATGAATTACAGTATTATAAGCGCACATTCTTGAAAGCATGGGATAAAACGATATTATTAATTAATATCTATTCGTTTTAATACACATAAGTAATATGCAAGCATGTAGTTTAAATATTGGAATATTAGTGTTGTGTTAAATTTCTATTTAGGTGACGGCCAAAGACTGTAGATCTATATGGCGTAGCCACTGCCTGCAACAAAAGTAAATATCGGTATCACACTAGTAGGCTACTGCGCAGACGGTGACGTTGGGTTCCACGATACGTACCGGAGAGAGATAGACAGAAAATGGCATAAAAAGTTAATCGTAGCCAAGTATTAATGTCTCAATAACTATTATATTCTAGTTCTGAAATCACATAGGTTAAAGAGAACACTTAAAAATATTATTATTACATTTTTTTTTCTTATTATGGACCCTGCTGTCGTATAATACGTACGCTACCTTGATATATTAATAAACATCAACTTAATTGTTGTTAATTATTTTCAATGCTGTTGGTTAACGCCTAGTTCTATATATTGTTATAACTCTGCCATGCGCACCACCATCCAGGCTAGTGCAGAAGGTGCGATTTTATAAACCAGACTAGGAAGGATGTTTACATTGGGAAGAGAACGATTTCCGCCCAAGTCTAGACTTACTTAGACTTAGGTCCTCCCGCGCCGTTCGGCGCATTGGGCGGCAAGCTGTCTCCATAATGATCTGTCACTGGCAATGTCTGAAGCCTCTTCCCATCTGGTGTCCACTGTTCTGAGGTCCTCCATGAAGGTGTGTCGCCAGGTAATACGAGGACGTCCCTGTTTGCGCTTTCCTCGTTTTGGCTTCCATGTTATCGCAACTCTTGGTGTGCGTAATTCATTTTGACGTAGAACATGTCCCGCAAACCTCATGCGACGCTCAGTCACAACCTCACTAAGTGTTCGACTCCCAGTTCGGCAAAGGATTTCCTTGTTTGAGATCCGGTCTGTGTAACTGACTCCCAAAATCCGTCTCAGCCATCTCTGTTGAGCCACATTTAGTCTTTTCTCAATTTTGACAGATGACTTCCACGTCTCACATGCATATGTAGCAGTTGGAATGACGATTGTGTTGAGAAGGTGTATTTTTGTCTCGAGTCCAATGGCTTGGCTAGTCCAAATAGGCTGCAGCCTTTGGAAAATGCTCCCTGCCTTTCCTATTCGGCACGCTACATCATGGTAAGCATCTCCATCATTTTTTATGATGCTGCCAAGGTACGTGAACTTGTCCAGCTCTTCAAGCTTTGACTCGCCAAGTCTGACGGGGACACCCTTTGCCTTATATCCCACTCGCATAATTTTAGTCTTATCCAAGTTTATGCGGAGGCCAATTTTGGGTGCCTCTCTGTCTAGGCTCTCCGTCATTTCTTGAATGCATTTATTTGTAGCCCCGAGTAGTGCAACATCATCAGCAAAGTCCAAGTCCGTCAATCGGAGTTGTTCATGCCATGGAATACCAAAGGCAGTCTGGTTCATTGCTCTCCTCATTATGTAGTCGATGGCTAGGAGGAAAAGGAAGGGAGATAAGATGCACCCCTGTCCCAAGTCTAGAGCCGAAATATAAAGAATGTGCTAGATAGACGCTGTTATTTTGTATTTGTGATGTCCTGTAAATTAACATCCTTGAGTTGCCTCCCTTAAGTTTTTACATTGGTACAGAAGTTGGACTGAGTGACTCAACGGAGCCTTAGGTAGGAGTTTATTTAAAATGACATTTATGAATTGGCTTGACGAGTTAAAATTGAAGGAACTGAAAGTAGAGCTTGAGTGGCGGCGTCTGAAACGCTATGAAAAAAAAAAGACATTTTTAGAGCACGTCTTCGGCAGGCTCTAGCTAATGAAGGTGAGGATCCGGAAACATATTTGATTGAAGTGGATCCAGATGTCGGCGAGCTTCTGAAAACTATGAAAGACTCAATTAATGATTATGGTGAACATGATCGTGAACGAGGTGGATGATATTTGTATTGAAAAAGGAAGGCCAAAAAGATCAAAGTGATCAAATGGTGTCGCATGCGAAAGAAGGAATAATTTCGTTGAAAAAGGAGCAGTTGCCTGGCAAGGACTGTGGCTGATCATACAGTGGTGAAGACTGCGCTGGGGATTGTAGCGCCGTCTGTGACTGTGTTGTGGGCAAGTCTTGCGGAGGTGACTTTTAAGACGAGAAACGTGACAACGATTGCTGCGACTTTCTAAATGGGATGTACCAAATCCAAAGGAAAAAAGCAGATGAAGAAACTAGAAAAGTCTGCTATGTGCGTGAATCTTTTGTTCCTAATGTATCTGCATCGAGTGCCTCAATGAACTTAACACATCTAAACAACGTTGGGTCTGCGTCCAGGCTTGCTGCTGTGGAACTTAAAGACCTCTGTTTATCTGTCAGTACCTTTGACGAGAACTCAAACCACGAATGCTTGAAGACCGTTTCTGATTCCTTGCCTTTGATGTCGTCAGGTGAATTTATGAATACGAGCCCCAACATAGGCCGAGAAAGAAACAACGGATTTGACTTTGCCAGCGGCATAAGAGAGAACTCGATGCTTGGCAACTGCATCCAGGCGATTGACATGAACTGTATATGCGGCGCCTTGTGGCGACAGTGCTAATGCAAAAAAACCCAGCTACGATGTCTGAACTTAACAGAAATTTGTACTTCTGCCCACATCAGTGAGAGTGACTTTAACGGTGGTGAATTAATTCCAGCGAAACCTTATGCAGTGGTGGATAAAAATTACAAGGATTCTTCATGGGCATACTTTACATATGAGGATGAGAAAGACTATGTGCTTGAAACCATGGCTACCTGTGGGCCTACAACTGTGTCACGAGACATCCATGGAAAAGGTCCGCTGACTAAGGGTCTTAGAACAATAACCCCTTGAATCTACAGTGATCTCTACAACCCCCATTTTTGTTAAGTGGCTGGTAACTCTGACCCCCACTAACTTTCCCTGTGTCTGATGGCTGGCATCAGCGACTATCGTCATGAGGTCTAAGCAGCGACCACGATATCGTCTCAAGCGTAGACTGGCCAACTGGAAGAAGAGAAAGCGACGGCCGCGGAAAACTGTGCAGATGGCTTCGTTGGCAACAGGCACCCTACCATATGTGGTTCTTACCGTTAGACCTCCACCTGAATTGTCAATTCTCCACTGCACTGTTTCTTTTCGGGACGAAAAGCTCTACAAAGGGGTCAATGTTATAACTCTGAAATGCGCACAGCCATCCATGGTAGTGCAGAAGGTGCGCACTTCTAGAAACCAGACTAGGAAGGATGTTTACATTTGGAAGAGAACGATTTCCGCCCAAGTCTAAAGCCGAAGTGAAAAGACTGAGCTAGAGATAGATGTTGTTATAATGTATTTGTGATGTCCTGTGAATAAACATCCCTGCCTCCTTGAGTTGCATACTTTAAGTTATTAAAATAAATATATTAATTTCAAATATACATTAGTATATTTTAAAGTTGTGAGAACCACTCTAGCCATCAATAGCTGGTATCAAGTACTTGACAGAAAACACAAACATTTTTGGAATCTTGTAGGTTAGGCTATCAAACACATAACAAAACACATCGAATGGATGGTTTTGAGGTCATACGATGTGAATAAATGGGCATTGCCATTGTATTGATTTCAAAATCAACCAAAAAAAAAAACAATCTTGGAATGAATGGTTTTGAGGTCATACGATAAGAATGTATGGGCATTGGCATTGTACTGGTTTCAAAATCAACCACGCAAGAAAACAAAAACAAAAATCTTGGAAAGGATGGTTTTGAGGTCATACGATGAGAATGTATGGGAATTGGCATTGTACTGTTTTCAAAATCAACCAACGCAAGAAAAAAACAAAAAACTAAAAACACTCTTGAAAAGGATGGTTTTGAGGTCATACGATGAGAATGTATGGGCATTGGCATCGTATTGGTTTCAAAATCAACCAACGCAAGAAAACAAAACAAACAAAAAAAAAGTGGAATGGATGGTTTCGAGGTCATACGCTGAGAATGTATGGGCATTGGCATCGTATTGGTTTCAAAATCAACCACCGCTGAAATCCGCTATCGGAATAATATAAATAGGCAATCGCTGAACCTCCAAGAAAACATGTAACATCTATGTTGCATTTAGTATGGGGACTCAACCCAGAACTTGTGTGACAGGCTCGAGTTAAACGATAGATGCCATAAACATGGCTTTTTATTGGACAGAATTCATGTTGAAAATTAATTGCCAGTAATTTTTTTTGAATGAATTACAGTATTATAAGCGCACATTCTTGAAAGCATGGGATAAAACGATAATATTAATTAATATCTATTCGTTTTAATACACATAAGTAATATGCAAGCATGTAGTTTAAATATTGGAATATTAGTGTTGTGTTAAATTTCTATTTAGGTGACGGCCAAAGACTGTAGATCTATATGGCGTAGCCACTGCCTGCAACACAAGTAAATATCGGTATCACACTAGTAGGCTACTGCGCAGACGGTGACGTTGGGTTCCACGATACGTACCGGAGAGAGATAGACAGAAAATGGCATAAAAAGTTAATCGTAGCCAAGTATTAATGTCTCAATAACTATTATATTCTAGTTCTGAAATCACATAGGTTAAAGAGAACACTTAAAAATATTATTATTACATTTTTTTTTCTTATTATGGACCCTGCTGTCGTATAATACGTACGCTACCTTGATATATTAATAAACATCAACTTAATTGTTGTTAATTATTTTCAATGCTGTTGGTTAACGCCTAGTTCTATATATTGTTATAACTCTGCCATGCGCACCACCATCCAGGCTAGTGCAGAAGGTGCGATTTTATAAACCAGACTAGGAAGGATGTTTACATTGGGAAGAGAACGATTTCCGCCCAAGTCTAGAGCCGAAATATAAAGAATGTGCTAGATAGACGCTGTTATTTTGTATTTGTGATGTCCTGTAAATTAACATCCTTGAGTTGCCTCCCTTAAGTTTTTACATTGGTACAGAAGTTGGACTGAGTGACTCAACGGAGCCTTAGGTAGGACTTTATTTAAAATGATATCTATGATTTGGCTTGACGAGTTAAAATTGAAGGAACTGAAAGTAGAGCTTGAGTGGCGGCGTCTGAAACGCTATGAAAAAAAAAGACATTTTTAGAGCACGTCTTCGGCAGGCTCTAGCTAATGAAGGTGAGGATCCGGAAAC
The DNA here is from genome assembly GCF_947242115.1 of Biomphalaria glabrata. NCBI lineage: Eukaryota > Metazoa > Mollusca > Gastropoda > Planorbidae > Biomphalaria > Biomphalaria glabrata. Next base: position 32,248,486 of record NC_074712.1, on the reverse strand, counting down.
ATATTTGATTGAAGTGGATCCAGATGTCGGCGAGTTTCTGAAAACTATGAAAGACTCAATTAATGATTATGGTAAACATGATCGGGAACGAGGTGGATGATATTTGTATTGAAAAAGGAAGGCCAAAAAGATCAAAGTGATCAAATGGTGTCGCATGCGAAAGAAGGAATAATTTCGTTGAAAAAGGAGCAGTTGCCTGGCAAGGACTGTGGCTGATCATACAGTGGTGAAGACTGCGCTGGGGATTGTAGCGCCGTCTGTGACTGTGTTGTGGGCAAGTCTTCCGGAGGTGACTTTTAAGACGAGAAACGTGACAACGATTGCTGCGACTTTCTAAATGGGATGTACCAAATCCAAAGGAAAAAAGCAGATGAAGAAACTAGAAAAGTCTGCTATGTTGGTGAATCTTTTGTTCCTAATGTATCTGCATCGAGTGCCTCAATGAACCGAACACATCTAAACAACGTTGGATCTGCGTCCAGGCTTGCTGCTGTGGAACTGAAAGACCTCTGTTTATCTGTCAGTACCTTTGACGAGAACTCAAACCACGAATGCTTGAAGACCGTTTCTGATTCCTTGCCTTTGATGTCGTCAGGTGAATTTATGAATACGAGCCCCAACATAGGCCGAGAAAGAAACAACGGATTCACTTTGCAAGCGGCATAAGAGAGAACTCGATGCTTGGCAACTGCATCCAAGCGATTGATATGAACTGTATATGCGGAGCCTTGTGGCGACAGTGCTAATGCAAAAAAAACCAGCTACAATGTCTGAACTTAACAGAAATTTGTACTTCTGCCCACATCAGTGAGAGTGACTTTAACGGTGGTGAATTAATTCCAACGAAACCTGATGCAGTGGTGGATAAAAATTACAAGGATTCTTCATGGGCATACTTTACATATGAGGATGAGAAAGACTATGTGCTTGAAACCATGGCTACCTGTGGGCCTACAACTGTGTCACGAGACATCCATGGAAAAAGTCCGCTGACTAAGGGTCTTAGAACAATAACCCCTTGAATCTACAGTGATCTCTACAACCCCCATTTTTGTTAAGTGGCTGGTAACTCTGACCCCCACTAACTTTCCCTGTGTCTGATGGCTGGCATCAGCGACTATCGTCATGAGGTCTAAGCAGCGACCACGATATCGTCTCAAGCGTAGACTGGCCAACTGGAAGAAGAGAAAGCGACGGCCGCGGAAAACTGTGCAGATGGCTTCGTGGGCAACAGGCACCCTACCATATGTGGTTCTTACCGTTAGACCTCCACCTGAATTGTCAATTCTCCACTGCACTGTTTCTTTTCGGGACGAAAAGCTCTACAAAGGGGTCAATGTTATAACTCTGCAATGCGCACAGCCATCCATGCTAGTGCAGAAGGTGCGCACTTCTAGAAACCAGACTAGGAAGGATGTTTACATTTGGAAGAGAACGATTTCCGCTTTAGTCTAAAGCCGAAGTGAAAAGACTGAGCTAGAGATAGATGTTGTTATAATGTATTTGTGATGTCCTGTGAATAAACATCCCTGCCTCCTTGAGTTGCATACTTTAAGTTATTAAAATAAATATATTAATTTCAAATATACATTAGTATATTTTAAAGTTGTGAGAACCACTCTAGCCATCAATAGCTGGTATCAAGTACTTGACAGAAAACACAAACTTTTTTTGTAATCTTGTAGGTTAGGCTATCAAACACATAACAAAACACATCAAATGGATGGTTTTGAGGTCAAACGATGTGAATAAATGGGCATTGCCATTGTATTGATTTCAAAATCAACCAAAAAAAAAAACAATCTTGGAATGAATGGTTTTGAGGTCATACGATAAGAATGTATGGGCATTGGCATTGTACTGGTTTCAAAATCAACCACGCAAGAAAACAAAAACAAAAATCTTGGAAAGGATGGTTTTGAGGTCATACGATGAGAATGTATGGGCATTGGCATCGTATTGGTTTCAAAATCAACCAACGCAAGAAAAAAACAAAAAACTAAAAACAATCTTGGAATGAATGGTTTTGAAGTCATACGATGAGAATGTATGGGCATTGGCATCGTATTGGTTTCAAAATCAACCACGCAAGAAAACAAAAACAAAAATCTTGGAAAAGATGGTTTTGAGGTCATACGATGAGAATGTATGGGCATTGGCATTGTACTGGTTTCAAAATCAACCACGCAAGAAAACAAAAACAAAAATCTTGGAAAGGATGGTTTTGAGGTCATGCGATGAGAATGTATGGGCATTGGCATCGTATTGGTTTCAAAATCAACCAACGCAAGAAAAAAACAAAAACCTAAAAACACTCTTGGAAAGGATGGTTTTGAGGTCATACGATGAGAATGTATGGGCATTGGCATCGTATTGGTTTCAAAATCAACCAACGCAAGAAAACAAAACAAACAAAAAAAAAGTGGAATGGATGGTTTCGAGGTCATACGCTGAGAATGTATGGGCATTGGCATCGTATTGGTTTCAAAATCAACCACCGCTGAAATCCGCTATCGGAATAATATAAATAGGCAATCGCTGAACCTCCAAGAAAACATGTAACATCTATGTTGCATTTAGTATGGGGACTCAACCCAGAACTTGTGTGACAGGCTCGAGTTAAACGATAGATGGCATAAACATGGCTTTTTACTGGACAGAATTCATGTTGAAAATTAATTGCCAGTAATTTTTTTTGAATCAATTACAGTATTATAAGCGCACATTCTTGAAAGCATGGGATAAAACGATATTATTAATTAATATCTATTCGTTTTAATACACATAAGTAATATGCAAGCATGTAGTTTAAATATTGGAATATTAGTGTTGTGTTAAATTTCTATTTAGGTGACGGCCAAAGACTGTAGATCTATATGGCGTAGCCACTGCCTGCAACACAAGTAAATATCGGTATCACACTAGTAGGCTACTGCGCAGACGGTGACGTTGGGTTCCACGATACGTACCGGAGAGAGATAGACAGAAAATGGCATAAAAAGTTAATCGTAGCCAAGTATTAATGTCTCAATAACTATTATATTCTAGTTCTGAAATCACATAGGTTAAAGAGAACACTTAAAAATATTATTATTACATTTTTTTTTTCATATTATGGACCCTGCTGTCGTATAATACGTACGCTACCTTGATATATTAATAAACATCAACTTAATTGTTGTTAATTATTTTCAATGCTGTTGGTTAACGCCTAGTTCTATATATTGTTATAACTCTGCCATGCGCACCACCATCCAGGCTAGTGCAGAAGGTGCGATTTTATAAACCAGACTAGGAAGGATGTTTACATTGGGAAGAGAACGATTTCCGCCCAAGTCTAGAGCCGAAATATAAAGAATGTGCTAGATAGACGCTGTTATTTTGTATTTGTGATGTCCTGTAAATTAACATCCTTGAGTTGCCTCCCTTAAGTTTTTACATTGGTACAGAAGTTGGACTGAGTGACTCAACGGAGCCTTAGGTAGGACTTTATTTAAAATGATATCTATGATTTGGCTTGACGAGTTAAAATTGAAGGAACTGAAAGTAGAGCTTGAGTGGCGGCGTCTGAAACGCTATGAAAAAAAAAGACATTTTTAGAGCACGTCTTCGGCAGGCTCTAGCTAATGAAGGTGAGGATCCGGAAACATATTTGATTGAAGTGGATCCAGATGTCGGCGAGTTTCTGAAAACTATGAAAGACTCAATTAATGATTATGGTAAACATGATCGGGAACGAGGTGGATGATATTTGTATTGAAAAAGGAAGGCCAAAAAGATCAAAGTGATCAAATGGTGTCGCATGCGAAAGAAGGAATAATTTCGTTGAAAAAGGAGCAGTTGCCTGGCAAGGACTGTGGCTGATCATACAGTGGTGAAGACTGCGCTGGGGATTGTAGCGCCGTCTGTGACTGTGTTGTGGGCAAGTCTTCCGGAGGTGACTTTTAAGACGAGAAACGTGACAACGATTGCTGCGACTTTCTAAATGGGATGTACCAAATCCAAAGGAAAAAAGCAGATGAAGAAACTAGAAAAGTCTGCTATGTTGGTGAATCTTTTGTTCCTAATGTATCTGCATCGAGTGCCTCAATGAACCGAACACATCTAAACAACGTTGGATCTGCGTCCAGGCTTGCTGCTGTGGAACTGAAAGACCTCTGTTTATCTGTCAGTACCTTTGACGAGAACTCAAACCACGAATGCTTGAAGACCGTTTCTGATTCCTTGCCTTTGATGTCGTCAGGTGAATTTATGAATACGAGCCCCAACATAGGCCGAGAAAGAAACAACGGATTCACTTTGCCAGCGGCATAAGAGAGAACTCGATGCTTGGCAACTGCATCCAAGCGATTGATATGAACTGTATATGCGGAGCCTTGTGGCGACAGTGCTAATGCAAAAAAAACCAGCTACAATGTCTGAACTTAACAGAAATTTGTACTTCTGCCCACATCAGTGAGAGTGACTTTAACGGTGGTGAATTAATTCCAACGAAACCTGATGCAGTGGTGGATAAAAATTACAAGGATTCTTCATGGGCATACTTTACATATGAGGATGAGAAAGACTATGTGCTTGAAACCATGGCTACCTGTGGGCCTACAACTGTGTCACGAGACATCCATGGAAAAAGTCCGCTGACTAAGGGTCTTAGAACAATAACCCCTTGAATCTACAGTGATCTCTACAACCCCCATTTTTGTTAAGTGGCTGGTAACTCTGACCCCCACTAACTTTCCCTGTGTCTGATGGCTGGCATCAGCGACTATCGTCATGAGGTCTAAGCAGCGACCACGATATCGTCTCAAGCGTAGACTGGCCAACTGGAAGAAGAGAAAGCGACGGCCGCGGAAAACTGTGCAGATGGCTTCGTGGGCAACAGGCACCCTACCATATGTGGTTCTTACCGTTAGACCTCCACCTGAATTGTCAATTCTCCACTGCACTGTTTCTTTTCGGGACGAAAAGCTCTACAAAGGGGTCAATGTTATAACTCTGCAATGCGCACAGCCATCCATGCTAGTGCAGAAGGTGCGCACTTCTAGAAACCAGACTAGGAAGGATGTTTACATTTGGAAGAGAACGATTTCCGCTTTAGTCTAAAGCCGAAGTGAAAAGACTGAGCTAGAGATAGATGTTGTTATAATGTATTTGTGATGTCCTGTGAATAAACATCCCTGCCTCCTTGAGTTGCATACTTTAAGTTATTAAAATAAATATATTAATTTCAAATATACATTAGTATATTTTAAAGTTGTGAGAACCACTCTAGCCATCAATAGCTGGTATCAAGTACTTGACAGAAAACACAAACTTTTTTTGTAATCTTGTAGGTTAGGCTATCAAACACATAACAAAACACATCAAATGGATGGTTTTGAGGTCAAACGATGTGAATAAATGGGCATTGCCATTGTATTGATTTCAAAATCAACCAAAAAAAAAAACAATCTTGGAATGAATGGTTTTGAGGTCATACGATAAGAATGTATGGGCATTGGCATTGTACTGGTTTCAAAATCAACCACGCAAGAAAACAAAAACAAAAATCTTGGAAAGGATGGTTTTGAGGTCATACGATGAGAATGTATGGGCATTGGCATCGTATTGGTTTCAAAATCAACCAACGCAAGAAAAAAACAAAAAACTAAAAACAATCTTGGAATGAATGGTTTTGAAGTCATACGATGAGAATGTATGGGCATTGGCATCGTATTGGTTTCAAAATCAACCACGCAAGAAAACAAAAACAAAAATCTTGGAAAAGATGGTTTTGAGGTCATACGATGAGAATGTATGGGCATTGGCATTGTACTGGTTTCAAAATCAACCACGCAAGAAAACAAAAACAAAAATCTTGGAAAGGATGGTTTTGAGGTCATGCGATGAGAATGTATGGGCATTGGCATCGTATTGGTTTCAAAATCAACCAACGCAAGAAAAAAACAAAAACCTAAAAACACTCTTGGAAAGGATGGTTTTGAGGTCATACGATGAGAATGAATGGGCATTGGCATCGTATTGGTTTCAAAATCAACCAACGCAAGAAAACAAAACAAACAAAAAAAAAGTGGAATGGATGGTTTCGAGGTCATACGCTGAGAATGTATGGGCATTGGCATCGTATTGGTTTCAAAATCAACCACCGCTGAAATCCGCTATCGGAATAATATAAATAGGCAATCGCTGAACCTCCAAGAAAACATGTAACATCTATGTTGCATTTAGTATGGGGACTCAACCCAGAACTTGTGTGACAGGCTCGAGTTAAACGATAGATGGCATAAACATGGCTTTTTACTGGACAGAATTCATGTTGAAAATTAATTGCCAGTAATTTTTTTTGAATCAATTACAGTATTATAAGCGCACATTCTTGAAAGCATGGGATAAAACGATATTATTAATTAATATCTATTCGTTTTAATACACATAAGTAATATGCAAGCATGTAGTTTAAATATTGGAATATTAGTGTTGTGTTAAATTTCTATTTAGGTGACGGCCAAAGACTGTAGATCTATATGGCGTAGCCACTGCCTGCAACACAAGTAAATATCGGTATCACACTAGTAGGCTACTGCGCAGACGGTGACGTTGGGTTCCACGATACGTACCGGAGAGAGATAGACAGAAAATGGCATAAAAAGTTAATCGTAGCCAAGTATTAATGTCTCAATAACTATTATATTCTAGTTCTGAAATCACATAGGTTAAAGAGAACACTTAAAAATATTATTATTACATTTTTTTTTTCATATTATGGACCCTGCTGTCGTATAACACGTACGCTACCTTGATATATTAATAAACATCAACTTAATTGTTGTTAATTATTTTCAATGCTGTTGGTTAACGCCTAGTTCTATATATTGTTATAACTCTGCCATGCGCACCACCATCCAGGCTAGTGCAGAAGGTGCGATTTTATAAACCAGCCTAGGAAGGATGTTTACATTGGGATGAGAACGATTTCCGCCCAAGTCTAGAGCCGAAATATAAAGAATATGCTAGATAGACGCTGTTATTTTGTATTTGTGATGTCCTGTAAATTAACATCCTTGAGTTGCCTCCCTTAAATTTTTACATTGGTACAGAAGTTGGACTGAGTGACTCAACGGAGCCTTAGGTAGGACTTTATTTAAAATGACATTTATGAATTGGCTTGACGAGTTAAAATTGAAGGAACTGAAAGTAGAGCTTGAGTGGCGGCGTCTGAAACGCTATAAAAAAAAAGACATTTTTAGAGCACGTCTTCGGCAGGCTCTAGCTGATGAAGGTGAGGATCCGGAAACATATTTGATTGAAGTGGATCCAGATGTCGGCGAGCTTCTGAAAACTTTGAAAGACTCAATTAATGATTATGGTGAACATGATCGGGAACGAGTTGGATGATATTTGTATTGAAAAAGGAAGGCCAAAAAGATCAAAGTGATCAAATGGTGTCGCATGCGAAAGAAGGAATAATTTCGTTGAAAAAGGAGCAGTTGCCTGGCAAGGACTGTGGCTGATCATACAGTGGTGAAGACTGCGCTGGGGATTGTAGCGCCGTCTGTGACTGTGTTGTGGGCAAGTCTTGCGGAGGTGACTTTTAAGACGAGAAACGTGACAACGATTGCTGCGACTTTCTAAATGGGATGTACCAAATCCAAAGGAAAAAAGCAGATAAAGAAACTAGAAAAGTCTGCTATGTGCGTGAATCTTTTGTTCCTAATGTATCTGCATCGAGTGCCTCAATGAACCGGACACATCTAAACAACGTTGGGTCTGCGTCCAGGCTTGCTGCTGTGGAACTTAAAGACCTCTGTTTATCTGTCAGTACCTTTGACGAGAACTCAAACCACGAATGCTTGAAGACCGTTTCTGATTCCTTGCCTTTGATGTCGTCAGGTGAATTTATGAATACGAGCCCCAACATAGGCCGAGAAAGAAACAACGGATTTGACTTTGCCAGCGGCATAAGAGAGAACTCGATGCTTGGCAACTGCATCCAGGCGATTGACATGAACTGTATATGCGGCGCCTTGTGGCGACAGTGCTAATGCAAAAAAACCCAGCTACGATGTCTGAACTTAAAAGAAATTTGTACTTCTGCCCACATCAGTGAGAGTGACTTTAACGGTGGTGAATTAATTCCAGCGAAACCTTATGCAGTGGTGGATAAAAATTACAAGGATTCTTCATGGGCATACTTTACATATGAGGATGAGAAAGACTATGTGCTTGAAACCATGGCTACCTGTGGGCCTACAACTGTGTCACGAGACATCCATGGAAAAGGTCCGCTGACTAAGGGTCTTAGAACAATAACCCCTTGAATCTACAGTGATCTCTACAACCCCCATTTTTGTTAAGTGGCTGGTAACTCTGACCCCCACTAACTTTCCCTGTGTCTGATGGCTGGCATCAGCGACTATCGTCATGAGGTCTAAGCAGCGACCACGATATCGTCTCAAGCGTAGACTGGCCAACTGGAAGAAGAGAAAGCGACGGCCGCGGAAAACTGTGCAGATGGCTTCGTGGGCAACAGGCACCCTACCATATGTGGTTCTTACCGTTAGACCTCCACCTGAATTGTCAATTCTCCACTGCACTGTTTCTTTTCGGGACGAAAAGCTCTACAAAGGGGTCAATGTTATAACTCTGAAATGCGCACAGCCATCCATGCTAGTGCAGAAGGTGCGCACTTCTAGAAACCAGACTAGGAAGGATGTTTACATTTGGAAGAGAACGATTTCCGCTTTAGTCTAAAGCCGAAGTGAAAAGACTGAGCTAGAGATAGATGTTGTTATAATGTATTTGTGATGTCCTGTGAATAAACATCCCTGCCTCCTTGAGTTGCATACTTTAAGTTATTAAAATAAATATATTAATTTCAAATATACATTAGTATATTTTAAAGTTGTGAGAACCACTCTAGCCATCAATAGCTGGTATCAAGTACTTGACAGAAAACACAAACTTTTTTTGTAATCTTGTAGGTTAGGCTATCAAACACATAACAAAACACATCGAATGGATGGTTTTGAGGTCATACGATGTGAATAAATGGGCATTGCCATTGTATTGATTTCAAAATCAACCAAAAAAAAAAAACAATCTTGGAATGAATGGTTTTGAGGTCATACGATAAGAATGTATGGGCATTGGCATTGTACTGGTTTCAAAATCAACCACGCAAGAAAACAAAAACAAAAATCTTGGTAAGGATGGTTTTGAGGTCATACGATGAGAATGTATGGGCATTGGCATTGTACTGTTTTCAAAATCAACCAACGCAAGAAAAAAAACAAAAAACTAAAAACACTCTTGAAAAGGATGGTTTTGAGGTCATACGATGAGAATGTTTGGGCATTGGCATTGTATTGGTTTCAAAATCAACCAACGCAAGAAAAAAAACAAAAAACTAAAAACAATCTTGGAATGGATGGTTTTGAAGTCATACGATGAGAATGTATGGGCATTGGCATCGTATTGATTTCAAAATCAACCACGCAAGAAAACAAAAACAAAAATCTTGGAAAGGATGGTTTTGAGGTCATACGATGAGAATGTATTGGCATTGGCATTGTACTGGTTTCAAAATCAACCACGCAAGAAAACAAAAACAAAAATCTTGGAAAGGATGGTTTTGAGGTCATGCGATGAGAATGTATGGGCATTGGCATCGCATTGGTTTCAAAATCAACCAACGCAAGAAAAAAACAAAAAACTAAAAACACTCTTGGAAAGGATGGTTTTGAGGTCATACGATGAGAATGTATGGGCATTGGCATCGTATTGGTTTCAAAATCAACCAACGCAAGAAAACAAAACAAACAAAAAAAAAGTGGAATGGATGGTTTCGAGGTCATACGCTGAGAATGTATGGGCATTGGCATCGTATTGGTTTCAAAATCAACCACCGCTGAAATCCGCTATCGGAATAATATAAATAGGCAATCGCTGAACCTCCAAGAAAACATGTAACATCTATGTTGCATTTAGTATGGGGACTCAACCCAGAACTTGTGTGACAGGCTCGAGTTAAACGATAGATGGCATAAACATGGCTTTTTATTGGACAGAATTCATGTTGAAAATTAATCGCCAGTAATTTTTAGCGGCCCCCGTAAGGGGAAAAAGCCGCTATTAGGTTTGTGCAAAATGTCCGTCTGTCCGTCTGTCCGTCTGTCCGTCTGTCCGTCTGTCCGTCTGTCCGTCTGTCCGTCTGTCACACTCAGATCTCGAAAACTAGAAGAGATATGAAAAATATTATTTCATCATTAAATCCGGCTTGAAAAGTTTAGGTGCAACGGCTACTTTTGGTTTTCTAAAAGCAAACCGTTTAATTTATAAAATTAATTATGCAAGCGATTTTTTCATAAAAATACACCAATTCTAAAACAATTACGTAAATGTAAGGGAGGCAATGTTACAATATGCTAACAAAGATGGACAATTTTTGTGTATTTTCAGTATCACTAAGTCAAATATATTTTTAAAATGTACAGGAAATGTTTACAACAAATACAAATAATAGTTAAAGACGTTTTTTCTGGTCAACTAGCTGCTAAAATTAAAAGAAAACATTTCTGTTTGTTTATAAAGGCTAATAATGCACTTTGTATGTAAATATCACGCACATTTTTTTAAATGGACTTTTTATGCAGCGATTTTCGTGCAGTAGCGTAACGTCGCAACATGATCAGGTGCTAAACCAATTCCTTAAACTTTTTTTAAAAATCAGATTTTATTTATTTTTTGTTTAGTGCCCCCATCCGAATAAAAGAAGCTTATTTTTGTGCGTTTTGTCTGTTGGTCGGTCTGTCCGTCACGATTAGATTTAAAAAACTAGAACTCTAAAAGCTATTGAAAATCTGATTTACCCTTTAATGTTCCTCCCATAACATCTCAATAGTTTTAAGTATCTAAAATTGATTGTTCCGGATTTTTTGTGCAAAACTAATCAACGCCAACAAATGTTTGTTTGCTCTTCTAACTTATATTACATTCAATTTCCATGCTTAAACGTTGCAAAAACACATTATCAATAATATGTTGTTCCGTTTTTTATGTAAATAGCATATTAATGCTAAATCATAATCTCTATACTGACTTATATTTCATTAAGTGTAAAAATGTTCCGGATATTGTTTTATAAAACATGAATTATGCCTAATGATTGTTTGAAATCGCATAAGGCTTTTAAAAAAAGTAATTTACTAGAATTGATTACTAAACATTACTTTTTAGACATTTAATTTTCTTGTAAAACATAACATAGAAGTTTTGTAATCGATAAAGAAAGTTCCGGATTTTGTTTCTTACAAATCGTCGCCAGAAATTTCCGAATTTATTTAAAAATCTACTAACGCCAAATAATTGTTTGAACTCCCTCTTCTAATTAATAAACAAATAATCTTCTCATTTACGAAATAATGTTTTTACGGATTTTTATGAAAAATATTTTAACTCACTACTCTCTTACAGTACATTTAACTTTCTACCTAAAACATTAAAAAATCTAATTATCGTTAATATTATGTTCCGATTTTTAAGGAAAACAGAATCCAAACACCAAAGTAAGGTATGAAAATCTCTCCACGTGGCTGTAGTACATCTAATTTTTATACGAGACCATCCAAAAAATTTAATTAACGGTATTACATTTATCTGAAATTCTCTTTTTCTTTTACTATTTATACAAACATCCGGAACAATCTATTATATAAACTTTTCAATTGTGTTCGTACCTAAAAATTATTGCGATGTTTTGAAACGTAAAATAAAGGTTAATCAATTTTTAATAACTTTTAGTTGTTTTTTTTTATATCAAGATAACGGACAGACCGACTGACAGACAAAACGCAAAAACAATGTGGCTTTGATCCTTTTTAAATAATATCTATTAGAACTCAGTGCACCAATGTCTATGAACCCTCGTTAAATATCTCGTGTAAATAAAGACATTTTTTTTATGGTACCGGTACTAGCCTATTGTGAGGTAATGGAATTTTTTTTCTTTGACGTCATATGAATGGACTCTTTCAATGTAATGTTAAAAGAACGCACTCGGTGCACCAATTTCTATTAACCCTCGAAAAAATTGCTTGTATTAATGAAAACATATTTTAGTCTAACTAAGCCGTGTGACGTAGTGTTTTTTTTTTCCTTTGACGTCACATGGAATGAATTCTTTAAATGAAATGCTAAAAGAACGCACTCGGTGCACCAATGTCTATGAACACTCGAGAAATGGCTCGTGTTGATAAAGGTGATTTTTAGTCTAGCTAGGCCTTGTGACGTAGTGTTTTTTTTTCCTTTGACGTCATATGGAATGAATTCTTTAAATGAAATACTAAAAGAACGCACTCGGTGCACCAATGTCTATGAACACTCTATAAAAGGCTCGTAATGATGAAGGCGATTTTTTTTCTAGCTAGGCCGTGTGACGTAGTGTTTTTTTTTCCTTTGACGTCATATGGAATGAATTCTTTAAATGAAATGCTTAAAGAACGCACTCGGTGCACCAAAGTCTATGAACACTCGATAAATGGCTCTTATAGATGAAGGCGATTTTTAGTCTAGCTAGGCCGTGTGACGTAGTGTTTTTTTTTCCCTCTGACGTTATATGGAATTAATTCTTCAAATGAAATGAAAAAAGAACTCGGTATAGTAATGTTTATTAAGCCTCGTTATGTGACTCGCGTTTAAAAAAGGAATGATATCTTGATTTAGATCTAATCTAGATTTTTTAAACTAGATCTAGATTTTTATTACAGTATATCTAGATCTGGATTTATATTCTAATTAAAATTATTTTAGAGTCTAGATCTAGAATTTCTAGATCTAGTTTAGACTAAAATAGACTAGATTAAGATGTAGAATTTCAATTTCTAAACTTAAAGTGTAAAAAAAAAGTGTAGATTTTCATTTCCAAACGTTTTGATCAATATTGTAATGTCTTAATATACTAAAACTAATCTACTATTTTTTTTATTAAATTTAAATTTACGGCAAATGAATCTTTGAAACATTATTACTTTTGACCATCGGATGGCTGCCTGGTCGTGCGGTTTGCGCGCTGGACTGTCGTTCAGATTTATGGATGGCCCAGGGTTCAAACCCTGCCCGCTCCCATCCCCCGTCGTCCTGCGGGAGGTTTGGACTAGGAAGTAATTATCTTCAACTCTGAAGGAACATCCGAAACGTGTAAAACATTTTACATCAAAATTAAATCACCTCTTGAATATTATTATCGAATATGCAGATCCGACAGGGATCCGACTTCGACGGGGGCCGCCTCTGAGTTTGTGTAACACAAACTCTCTTTGTAATCTTGTTTTTGAATGAATTACAGTATTATAAGCGCACATTCTTGAAAGCATGGGATAAAACGATATTATTAATTAATATCTATTCGTTTTAATACACATAAGTAATATGCAAGCATGTAGTTTAAATATTGGAATATTAGTGTTGTGTTAAATTTCTATTTAGGTGACGGCCAAAGACTGTAGATCTATATGGCGTAGCCACTGCCTGCAACACAAGTAAATATCGGTATCACACTAGTAGGCTACTGCGCAGACGGTGACGTTGGGTTCCACGATACGTACCGGAGAGAGATAGACAGAAAATGGCATAAAAAGTTAATCGTAGCCAAGTATTAATGTCTCAATAACTATTATATTCTAGTTCTGAAATCACATAGGTTAAAGAGAACACTTAAAAATATTATTATTACATTTTTTTTTTCTTATTATGGACCCTGCTGTCGTATAATACGTACGCTACCTTGATATATTAATAAACATCAACTTAATTGTTGTTAATTATTTTCAATGCTGTTGGTTAACGCCTAGTTCTATATATTGTTATAACTCTGCCATGCGCACCACCATCCAGGCTAGTGCAGAAGGTGCGATTTTATAAACCAACTAGGAAGGATGTTTACATTGGGAAGAGAACGATATCCGCCCAAGTCTAGAGCCGAAATATAAAGAATGTGCTAGATAGACGCTGTTATTTTGTATTTGTGATGTCCTGTAAATTAACATCCTTGAGTTGCCTCCCTTAAGTTTTTACATTGGTACAGAAGTTGGACTGAGTGACTCAACGGAGCCTTAGGTAGGACTTTATTTAAAATGATATCTATGAATTGGCTTGACGAGTTAAAATTGAAGGAACTGAAAGTAGAGCTTGAGTGGCGGCGTCTGAAACGCTATGAAAAAAAAAAGACATTTTTAGAGCACGTCTTCGGCAGGCTCTAGCTGATAAAGGTGAGGATCCGGAAACATATTTGATTGAAGTGGATCCAGATGTCGGCGAGCTTCTGAAAACTATGAAAGACTCAATTAATGATTATGGTAAACATGATCGGGAACGAGGTGGATGATATTTGTATTGAAAAAGGAAGGCCAAAAAGATCAAAGTGATCAAATGGTGTCGCATGCGAAAGAAGGAATAATTTCGTTGAAAAAGGAGCAGTTGCCTGGCAAGGACTGTGGCTGATCATACAGTGGTAAAGACTGCGCTGGGGATTGTAGCGCCGTCTGTGACTGTGTTGTGGGCAAGTCTTCCGGAGGTGACTTTTAAGACGAGAAACGTGACAACGATTGCTGCGACTTTCTAAATGGGATGTACCAAATCCAAAGGAAAAAAGCAGATGAAGAAACTAGAAAAGTCTGCTATGTTGGTGAATCTTTTGTTCCTAATGTATCTGCATCGAGTGCCTCAATGAACCGAACACATCTAAACAACGTTGGATCTGCGTCCAGGCTTGCTGCTGTGGAACTTAAAGACCTCTGTTTATCTGTCAGTACCTTTGACGAGAACTCAAACCACGAATGCTTGAAGACCGTTTCTGATTCCTTGCCTTTGATGTCGTCAGGTGAATTTATGAATACGAGCCCCAACATAGGCCGAGAAAGAAACAACGGATTTGACTTTGCCAGCGGCATAAGAGAGAACTCGATGCTTGGCAACTGCATCCAAGCGATTGATATGAACTGTATATGCGGAGCCTTGTGGCGACAGTGCTAATGCAAAAAAAACCAGCTACAATGTCTGAACTTAACAGAAATTTGTACTTCTGCCCACATCAGTGAGAGTGACTTTAACGGTGGTGAATTAATTCCAACGAAACCTGATGCAGTGGTGGATAAAAATTACAAGGATTCTTCATGGGCATACTTTACATATGAGGATGAGAAAGACTATGTGCTTGAAACCATGGCTACCTGTGGGCCTACAACTGTGTCACGAGACATCCATGGAAAAGGTCCGCTGACTAAGGGTCTTAGAACAATAACCCCTTGAATCTACAGTGATCTCTACAACCCCCATTTTTGTTAAGTGGCTGGTAACTCTGACCCCCACTAACTTTCCCTGTGTCTGATGGCTGGCATCAGCGACTATCGTCATGAGGTCTAAGCAGCGACCACGATATCGTCTCAAGCGTAGACTGGCCAACTGGAAGAAGAGAAAGCGACGGCCGCGGAAAACTGTGCAGATGGCTTCGTGGGCAACAGGCACCCTACCATATGTGGTTCTTACCGTTAGACCTCCACCTGAATTGTCAATTCTCCACTGTACTGTTTCTTTTCGGGACGAAAAGCTCTACAAAGGGGTCAATGTTATAACTCTGCAATGCGCACAGCCATCCATGCTAGTGCAGAAGGTGCGCACTTCTAGAAACCAGACTAGGAAGGATGTTTACATTTGGAAGAGAACGATTTCCGCTTTAGTCTAAAGCCGAAGTGAAAAGACTGAGCTAGAGATAGATGTTGTTATAATGTATTTGTGATGTCCTGTGAATAAACATCCCTGCCTCCTTGAGTTGCATACTTTAAGTTATTAAAATAAATATATTAATTTCAAATATACATTAGTATATTTTAAAGTTGTGAGAACCACTCTAGCCATCAATAGCTGGTATCAAGTACTTGACAGAAAACACAAACTTTTTTTGTAATCTTGTAGGTTAGGCTATCAAACACATAACAAAACACATCGAATGGATGGTTTTGAGGTCATACGATGTGAATAAATGGGCATTGCCATTGTATTGATTTCAAAATCAACCAAAAAAAAAAACAATCTTGGAATGAATGGTTTTGAGGTCATACGATAAGAATGTATGGGCATTGGCATTGTACTGGTTTCAAAATCAACCACGCAAGAAAACAAAAACAAAAATCTTGGAAAGGATGGTTTTGAGGTCATACGATGAGAATGTATGGGCATTGGCATTGTACTGTTTTCAAAATCAACCAACGCAAGAAAAAAACAAAAAACTAAAAACACACTTGAAAAGGATGGTTTTGAGGTCATACGATGAGAATGTATGGGCATTGGCATCGTATTGGTTTCAAAATCAACCAACGCAAGAAAAAAACAAAAAACTAAAAACAATCTTGGAATGAATGGTTTTGAAGTCATACAATGAGAATGTATGGGCATTGGCATCGTATTGGTTTCAAAATCAACCACGCAAGAAAACAAAAACAAAAATCTTGGAAAGGATGGTTTTGAGGTCATACGATGAGAATGTATGGGCATTGGCATTGTACTGGTTTCAAAATCAACCACGCAAGAAAACAAAAACAAAAATCTTGGAAAGGATGGTTTTGAGGTCATGCGATGAGAATGTATGGGCATTGGCATCGTATTGGTTTCAAAATCAACCAACGCAAGAAAAAAACAAAAACCTAAAAACACTCTTGGAAAGGATGGTTTTGAGGTCATACGATGAGAATGTATGGGCATTGGCATCGTATTGGTTTCAAAATCAACCAACGCAAGAAAACAAAACAAACAAAAAAAAAGTGGAATGGATGGTTTCGAGGTCATACGCTGAGAATGTATGGGCATTGGCATCGTATTGGTTTCAAAATCAACCACCGCTGAAATCCGCTATCGGAATAATATAAATAGGCAATCGCTGAACCTCCAAGAAAACATGTAACATCTATGTTGCATTTAGTATGGGGACTCAACCCAGAACTTGTGTGACAGGCTCGAGTTAAACGATAGATGGCATAAACATGGCTTTTTACTGGACAGAATTCATGTTGAAAATTAATTGCCAGTAATTTTTTTTGAATGAATTACAGTATTATAAGCGCACATTCTTGAAAGCATGGGATAAAACGATATTATTAATTAATATCTATTCGTTTTAATACACATAAGTAATATGCAAGCATGTAGTTTAAATATTGGAATATTAGTGTTGTGTTAAATTTCTATTTAGGTGACGGCCAAAGACTGTAGATCTATATGGCGTAGCCACTGCCTGCAACACAAGTAAATATCGGTATCACACTAGTAGGCTACTGCGCAGACGGTGACGTTGGGTTCCACGATACGTACCGGAGAGAGATAGACAGAAAATGGCATAAAAAGTTAATCGTAGCCAAGTATTAATGTCTCAATAACTATTATATTCTAGTTCTGAAATCACATAGGTTAAAGAGAACACTTAAAAATATTATTATTACATTTTTTTTTTTCATATTATGGACCCTGCTGTCGTATAATACGTACGCTACCTTGATATATTAATAAACATCAACTTAATTGTTGTTAATTATTTTCAATGCTGTTGGTTAACGCCTAGTTCTATATATTGTTATAACTCTGCCATGCGCACCACCATCCAGGCTAGTGCAGAAGGTGCGATTTTATAAACCAGCCTAGGAAGGATGTTTACATTGGGAAGAGAACGATTTCCGCCCAAGTCTAGAGCCGAAATATAAAGAATATGCTAGATAGACGCTGTTATTTTGTATTTGTGATGTCCTGTAAATTAACATCCTTGAGTTGCCTCCCTTAAATTTTTACATTGGTACAGAAGTTGGACAGAGTGACTCAACGGAGCCTTAGGTAGGAGTTTATTTAAAATGACATTTATGAATTGGCTTGACGAGTTAAAATTGAAGGAACTGAAAGTAGAGCTTGAGTGGCGGCGTCTGAAACGCTATAAAAAAAAAGACATTTTTAGAGCACGTCTTCGGCAGGCTCTAGCTAATGAAGGTGAGGATCCGGAAACATATTTGATTGAAGTGGATCCAGATGTCGGCGAGCTTCTGAAAACTATGAAAGACTCAATTAATGATTATGGTGAACATGATCGGGAACGAGGTGGATGATATTTGTATTGAAAAAGGAAGGCCAAAAAGATCAAAGTGATCAAATGGTGTCGCATGCGAAAGAAGGAATAATTTCGTTGAAAAAGGAGCAGTTGCCTGGCAAGGACTGTGGCTGATCATACAGTGGTGAAGACTGCGCTGGGGATTGTAGCGCCGTCTGTGACTGTGTTGTGGGCAAGTCTTGCGGAGGTGACTTTTAAGACGAGAAACGTGACAACGATTGCTGCGACTTTCTAAATGGGATGTACCAAATCCAAAGGAAAAAAGCAGATAAAGAAACTAGAAAAGTCTGCTATGTGCGTGAATCTTTTGTTCCTAATGTATCTGCATCGAGTGCCTCAATGAACCGAACACATCTAAACAACGTTGGGTCTGCGTCCAGGCTTGCTGCTGTGGAACTTAAAGACCTCTGTTTATCTGTCAGTACCTTTGACGAGAACTCAAACCACGAATGCTTGAAGACCGTTTCTGATTCCTTGCCTTTGATGTCGTCAGGTGAATTTATGAATACGAGCCCCAACATAGGCCGAGAAAGAAACAACGGATTTGACTTTGCCAGCGGCATAAGAGAGAACTCGATGCTTGGCAACTGCATCCAGGCGATTGACATGAACTGTATATGCGGCGCCTTGTGGCGACAGTGCTAATGCAAAAAAAACCCAGCTACGATGTCTGAACTTAACAGAAATTTGTACTTCTGCCCACATCAGTGAGAGTGACTTTAACGGTGGTGAATTAATTCCAACGAAACCTGATGCAGTGGTGGATAAAAATTACAAGGATTCTTCATGGGCATACTTTACATATGAGGATGAGAAAGACTATGTGCTTGAAACCATGGCTACCTGTGGGCCTACAACTGTGTCACGAGACATCCATGGAAAAGGTCCGCTGACTAAGGGTCTTAGAACAATAACCCCTTGAATCTACAGTGATCTCTACAACCCCCATTTTTGTTAAGTGGCTGGTAACTCTGACCCCCACTAACTTTCCCTGTGTCTGATGGCTGGCATCAGCGACTATCGTCATGAGGTCTAAGCAGCGACCACGATATCGTCTCAAGCGTAGACTGGCCAACTGGAAGAAGAGAAAGCGACGGCCGCGGAAAACTGTGCAGATGGCTTCGTTGGCAACAGGCACCCTACCATATGTGGTTCTTACCGTTAGACCTCCACCTGAATTGTCAATTCTCCACTGCACTGTTTCTTTTCGGGACGAAAAGCTCTACAAAGGGGTCAATGTTATAACTCTGAAATGCGCACAGCCATCCATGGTAGTGCAGAAGGTGCGCACTTCTAGAAACCAGACTAGGAAGGATGTTTACATTTGGAAGAGAACGATTTCCGCCCAAGTCTAAAGCCGAAGTGAAAAGACTGAGCTAGAGATAGATGTTGTTATAATGTATTTGTGATGTCCTGTGAATAAACATCCCTGCCTCCTTGAGTTGCATACTTTAAGTTATTAAAATAAATATATTAATTTCAAATATACATTAGTATATTTTAAAGTTGTGAGAACCACTCTAGCCATCAATAGCTGGTATCAAGTACTTGACAGAAAACACAAACTTTTTTTGTAATCTTGTAGGTTAGGCTATCAAACACATAACAAAACACATCAAATGGATGGTTTTGAGGTCATACGATGTGAATAAATGGGCATTGCCATTGTATTGATTTCAAAATCAACCAAAAAAAAAACAATCTTGGAATGAATGGTTTTGAGGTCATACGATAAGAATGTATGGGCATTGGCATTGTACTGGTTTCAAAATCAACCACGCAAGAAAACAAAAATAAAAATCTTGGAAAGGATGGTTTTGAGGTCATACGATGAGAATGTATGGGCATTGGCATCGTATTGGTTTCAAAATCAACCAACGCAAGAAAAAAACAAAAAACTAAAAACAATCTTGGAATGGATGGTTTTGAAGTCATACGATGAGAATGTATGGGCATTGGCATCGTATTGATTTCAAAATCAACCACGCAAGAAAACAAAAACAAAAATCTTGGAAAGGATGGTTTTGAGGTCATACGATGAGAATGTATTGGCATTGGCATTGTACTGGTTTCAAAATCAACCACGCAAGAAAACAAAAACAAAAATCTTGGAAAGGATGGTTTTGAGGTCATGCGATGAGAATGTATGGGCATTGGCATCGCATTGGTTTCAAAATCAACCAACGCAAGAAAAAAACAAAAAACTAAAAACACTCTTGGAAAGGATGGTTTTGAGGTCATACGATGAGAATGTATGGGCATTGGCATCGTATTGGTTTCAAAATCAACCAACGCAAGAAAACAAAACAAACAAAAAAAAAGTGGAATGGATGGTTTCGAGGTCATACGCTGAGAATGTATGGGCATTAGCATCGTATTGGTTTCAAAATCAACCACCGCTGAAATCCGCTATCGGAATAATATAAATAGGCAATCGCTGAACCTCCAAGAAAACATGTAACATCTATGTTGCATTTAGTATGGGGACTCAACCCAGAACTTGTGTGACAGGCTCGAGTTAAACGATAGATGGCATAAACATGGCTTTTTATTGGACAGAATTCATGTTGAAAATTAATTGCCAGTAATTTTTTTTGAATGAATTACAGTATTATAAGCGCACATTCTTGAAAGCATGGGATAAAACGATATTATTAATTAATATCTATTCGTTTTAATACACATAAGTAATATGCAAGCATGTAGTTTAAATATTGGAATATTAGTGTTGTGTTAAATTTTTATTTAGGTGACGGCCAAAGACTGTAAATCTATATGGCGTAGCCACTGCCTGCAACACAAGTAAATATC
Organism: Biomphalaria glabrata; assembly: GCF_947242115.1. Classification (NCBI taxonomy): domain Eukaryota; kingdom Metazoa; phylum Mollusca; class Gastropoda; family Planorbidae; genus Biomphalaria; species Biomphalaria glabrata. The sequence goes on along the minus strand of NC_074712.1, from coordinate 32,227,536 downwards.
GGTATCAAACTAGTAGGCTACTGCGCAGACGGTGACGTTGGGTTCCACGATACGTACCGGAGAGAGATAGACAGAAAATGGCATAAAAAGTTAATCGTAGCCAAGTATTAATGTCTCAATAACTATTATATTCTAGTTCTGAAATCACATAGGTTAAAGAGAACACTTAAAAATATTATTATTACATTTTTTTTTTCATATTATGGACCCTGCTGTCGTATAATACGTACGCTACCTTGATATATTAATAAACATCAACTTAATTGTTGTTAATTATTTTCAATGCTGTTGGTTAACGCCTAGTTCTATATATTGTTATAACTCTGCCATGCGCACCACCATCCAGGCTAGTGCAGAAGGTGCGATTTTATAAACCAGACTAGGAAGGATGTTTACATTGGGAAGAGAACGATTTCCGCCCAAGTCTAGAGCCGAAATATAAAGAATGTGCTAGATAGACGCTGTTATTTTGTATTTGTGATGTCCTGTAAATTAACATCCTTGAGTTGCCTCCCTTAAGTTTTTACATTGGTACAGAAGTTGGACTGAGTGACTCAACGGAGCCTTAGGTAGGAGTTTATTTAAAATGACATTTATGAATTGGCTTGACGAGTTAAAATTGAAGGAACTGAAAGTAGAGCTTGAGTGGCGGCGTCTGAAACGCTATGAAAAAAAAAAAGACATTTTTAGAGCACGTCTTCGGCAGGCTCTAGCTAATGAAGGTGAGGATCCGGAAACATATTTGATTGAAGTGGATCCAGATGTCGGCGAGCTTCTGAAAACTATGAAAGACTCAATTAATGATTATGGTGAACATGATCGGGAACGAGTTGGATGATATTTGTATTGAAAAAGGAAGGCCAAAAAGATCAAAGTGATCAAATGGTGTCGCATGCGAAAGAAGGAATAATTTCGTTGAAAAAGGAGCAGTTGCCTGGCAAGGACTGTGGCTGATCATACAGTGGTGAAGACTGCGCTGGGGATTGTAGCGCCGTCTGTGACTGTGTTGTGGGCAAGTCTTGCGGAGGTGACTTTTAAGACGAGAAACGTGACAACGATTGCTGCGACTTTCTAAATGGGATGTACCAAATCCAAAGGAAAAAAGCAGATAAAGAAACTAGAAAAGTCTGCTATGTGCGTGAATCTTTTGTTCCTAATGTATCTGCATCGAGTGCCTCAATGAACCGAACACATCTAAACAACGTTGGGTCTGCGTCCAGGCTTGCTGCTGTGGAACTTAAAGACCTCTGTTTATCTGTCAGTACCTTTGACGAGAACTCAAACCACGAATGCTTGAAGACCGTTTCTGATTCCTTGCCTTTGATGTCGTCAGGTGAATTTATGAATACGAGCCCCAACATAGGCCGAGAAAGAAACAACGGATTTGACTTTGCCAGCGGCATAAGAGAGAACTCGATGCTTGGCAACTGCATCCAGGCGATTGACATGAACTGTATATGCGGCGCCTTGTAGCGACAGTGCTAATGCAAAAAAAACCCAGCTACGATGTCTGAACTTAACAGAAATTTGTACTTCTGCCCACATCAGTGAGAGTGACTTTAACGGTGGTGAATTAATTCCAGCGAAACCTTATGCAGTGGTGGATAAAAATTACAAGGATTCTTCATGGGCATACTTTACATATGAGGATGAGAAAGACTATGTGCTTGAAACCATGGCTACCTGTGGGCCTACAACTGTGTCACGAGACATCCATGGAAAAGGTCCGCTGACTAAGGGTCTTAGAACAATAACCCCTTGAATCTACAGTGATCTCTACAACCCCCATTTTTGTTAAGTGGCTGGTAACTCTGACCCCCACTAACTTTCCCTGTGTCTGATAGCTGGCATCAGCGACTATCGTCATGAGGTCTAAGCAGCGACCACGATATCGTCTCAAGCGTAGACTGGCCAACTGGAAGAAGAGAAAGCGACGGCCGCAGAAAACTGTGCAGATGGCTTCGTGGGCAACAGGCACCCTACCATATGTGGTTCTTACCGTTAGACCTCCACCTGAATTGTCAATTCTCCACTGCACTGTTTCTTTTCGGGACGAAAAGCTCTACAAAGGGGTCAATGTTATAACTCTGAAATGCGCACAGCCATCCATGCTAGTGCAGAAGGTGCGCACTTCTAGAAACCAGACTAGAAAGGATGTTTACATTTGGAAGAGAACGATTTCCGCTTAAGTCTAAAGCCGAAGTGAAAAGACTGAGCTAGAGATAGATGTTGTTATAATGTATTTGTGATGTCCTGTGAATAAACATCCCTGCCTCCTTGAGTTGCATACTTTAAGTTATTAAAATAAATATATTAATTTCAAATATACATTAGTATATTTTAAAGTTGTGAGAACCACTCTAGCCATCAATAGCTGGTATCAAGTACTTGACAGAAAACACAAACTTTTTTTGTAATCTTGTAGGTTAGGCTATCAAACACATAACAAAACACATCGAATGGATGGTTTTGAGGTCATACGATGTGAATAAATGGGCATTGCCATTGTATTGATTTCAAAATCAACCAAAAAAAAAAAACAATCTTGGAATGAATGGTTTTAAGGTCATACGATAAGAATGTATGGGCATTGGCATTGTACTGGTTTCAAAATCAACCACGCAAGAAAACAAAAACAAAAATCTTGGAAAGGATGGTTTTGAGGTCATGCGATGAGAATGTATGGGCATTGGCTTCGTATTGGTTTCAAAATCAACCAACGCAAGAAAAAAACAAAAAACTAAAAACACTCTTGGAAAGGATGGTTTTGAGGTCATACGATGAGAATGTATGGGCATTGGCATCGTATTGGTTTCAAAATCAACCAACGCATGAAAAAAACAAAAATCTAAAAACAATCTTGGAATGGATGGTTTTGAGGTCATACGATGAGAATGTATGGGCATTGGCATCGTATTGGTTTCAAAATCAACCAACGCAAGAAAACAAAACAAACAAAAAAAAAGTGGAATGGATGGTTTCGAGGTCATACGCTGAGAATGTATGGGCATTGGCATTGTATTGGTTTCAAAATCAACCACCGCTGAAATCCGCTATGGGAATAATATAAATAGGCAATCGCTGAACCTCCAAGAAAACATGTAACATCTATGTTGCATTTAGTATGGGGACTCAACCCAGAACTTGTGTGACAGGCTCGAGTTAAACGATAGATGGCATAAACATGGCTTTTTATTGGACAGAATTCATGTTGAAAATTAATTGCCAGTAATTTTTTTTTGAATGAATTACAGTATTATAAGCGCACATTCTTGAAAGCATGGGATAAAACGATATTATTAATTAATATCTATTTGTTTTAATACACATAAGTAATATGCAAGCATGAAGTTTAAATATTGGAATATTAGTGTTGTGTTAAATTTTTATTTAGGTGACGGCCAAAGACTGTAGATCTATATGGCGTAGCCACTGCCTGCAACACAAGTAAATATCGGTATCACACTAGTAGGCTACTGCGCAGACGGTGACGTTGGGTTCCACGATACGTACCGGAGAGAGATAGACAGAAAATGGCATAAAAAGTTAATCGTAGCCAAGTATTAGTGTCTCAATAACTATTATATTCTAGTTCTGAAATCACATAGGTTAAAGAGAACACTTGAAAATATTATTATTACATTTTTTTTTCTTATTATGGACCCTGCTGTCGTATAATACGTACGCTACCTTGATATATTAATAAACATCAACTTAATTGTTGTTAATTATTTTCAATGCTGTTGGTTAACGCCTAGTTCTATATATTGTTATAACTCTGCCATGCGCACCACCATCCAGGCTAGTGCAGAAGGTGCGATTTTATAAACCAGACTAGGAAGGATGTTTACATTGGGAAGAGAACGATTTCCGCCCAAGTCTAGAGCCGAAATATAAAGAATGTGCTAGATAGACGCTGTTATTTTGTATTTGTGATGTCCTGTAAATTAACATCCTTGAGTTGCCTCCCTTAAGTTTTTACATTGGTACAGAAGTTGGACTGAGTGACTCAACGGAGCCTTAGGTAGGAGTTTATTTAAAATGACATTTATGAATTGGCTTGACGAGTTAAAATTGAAGGAACTGAAAGTAGAGCTTGAGTGGCGGCGTCTGAAACGCTATGAAAAAAAAAAAAAATTTTTAGAGCACGTCTTCGGCAGGCTCTAGCTAATGAAGGTGAGGATCCGGAAACATATTTGATTGAAGTGGATCCAGATGTCGGCGAGTTTCTGAAAACTATGAAAGACTCAATTAATGATTATGGTAAACATGATCGGGAACGAGGTGGATGATATTTGTATTAAAAAAGGAAGGCCAAAAAGATCAAAGTGATCAAATGGTGTCGCATGCGAAAGAAGGAATAATTTCGTTGAAAAAGGAGCAGTTGCCTGGCAAGGACTGTGGCTGATCATACAGTGGTGAAGACTGCGCTGGGGATTGTAGCGCCGTCTGTGACTGTGTTGTGGGCAAGTCTTGCGGAGGTGACTTTTAAGACGAGAAACGTGACAACGATTGCTGCGACTTTCTAAATGGGATGTACCAAATCCAAAGGAAAAAAGCAGATGAAGAAACTAGAAAAGTCTGCTATGTGCGTGAATCTTTTGTTCCTAATGTATCTGCATCGAGTGCCTCAATGAACCGAACACATCTAAACAACGTTGGATCTGCGTCCAGGCTTGCTGCTGTGGAACTTAAAGACCTCTGTTTATCTGTCAGTACCTTTGACGAGAACTCAAACCACGAATGCTTGAAGACCGTTTCTGATTCCTTGCCTTTGATGTCGTCAGGTGAATTTATGAATACGAGCCCCAACATAGGCCGAGAAAGAAACAACGGATTTGACTTTGCCAGCGGCATAAGAGAGAACTCGATGCTTGGCAACTGCATCCAAGCGATTGATATGAACTGTATATGCGGAGCCTTGTGGCGACAGTGCTAATGCAAAAAAAACCAGCTACAATGTCTGAACTTAACAGAAATTTGTACTTCTGCCCACATCAGTGAGAGTGACTTTAACGGTGGTGAATTAATTCCAACGAAACCTGATGCAGTGGTGGATAAAAATTACAAGGATTCTTCATGGGCATACTTTACATATGAGGATGAGAAAGACTATGTGCTTGAAACCATGGCTACCTGTGGGCCTACAACTGTGTCACGAGACATCCATGGAAAAGGTCCGCTGACTAAGGGTCTTAGAACAATAACCCCTTGAATCTACAGTGATCTCTACAACCCCCATTTTTGTTAAGTGGCTGGTAACTCTGACCCCCACTAACTTTCCCTGTGTCTGATGGCTGGCATCAGCGACTATCGTCATGAGGTCTAAGCAGCGACCACGATATCGTCTCAAGCGTAGACTGGCCAACTGGAAGAAGAGAAAGCGACGGCCGCGGAAAACTGTGCAGATAGCTTCGTGGGCAACAGGCACCCTACCATATGTGGTTCTTACCGTTAGACCTCCACCTGAATTGTCAATTCTCCACTGCACTGTTTCTTTTCTGGACGAAAAGCTCTACAAAGGGGTCAATGTTATAACTCTGAAATGCGCACAGCTATCCATGCTAGTGCAGAAGGTGCGCACTTCTAGAAACCAGACTAGGAAGGATGTTTACATTTGGAAGAGAACGATTTCCGCTTTAGTCTAAAGCCGAAGTGAAAAGACTGAGCTAGAGATAGATGTTGTTATAATGTATTTGTGATGTCCTGTGAATAAACATCCCTGCCTCCTTGAGTTGCATACTTTAAGTTGTTAAAATAAATATATTAATTTCAAATATACATAAGTATATTTTTAAAATTGTGAGAACCACTCTAGCCATCAATAGCTGGTATCAAGTACTTGACAGAAAACACATTCTTTTTTTGTAATCTTGTAGGTTAGGCTTTCAAACACATAACAAAACACATCGAATGGATGGTTTTGAGGTCATACGATGTGAATAAATGGGCATTGCCATTAAATTGATTTCAAAATCAACCAAAAAAAAAAATCTTGGAATGAATGGTTTTGAGGTCATACGATAAGAATGTATGGGCATTGGCATTGTACTGGTTTCAAAATCAACCACGCAAGAAAACAAAAATCTTGGAAAGGATGGTTTTGAGGTCATGCGATGAGAATATATGGGCATTGGCATTGTATTGGTTTCATAATCAACCAACGCAAGAAAAAAACAAAAAACTAAAAACAATCTTGGAATGGATGGTTTTGAGGTCATACGATGAGAATGTATGGGCATTGGCATCGTATTGGTTTTAAAATCAACCAACGCAAGAAAAAAACAAAAAACTAAAAACAATTTTGGAATGGATGGTTTTGAGGTCATACGATGAGAATGTATGGGCATTGGCATCGTATTGGTTTCAAAATCAACCACGCAAGAAAACAAAAACAAAAATCTTGGAAAGGATGGTTTTGAGGTCATACGATGAGAATGTATGGGCATTGGCATTGTACTGGTTTCAAAATCAACCACGCAAGAAAACAAAAACAAAAATCTTGGAAAGGATGGTTTTGAGGTCATGCGATGAGAATGTATGGGCATTGGCATCGTATTGGTTTCAAAATCAATCAACACAAGAAAAAAACAAAAAACTAAAAACACTCTTAGAAAGGATGGTTTTGAGGTCATACGATGAGAATGTATGGGCATTGGCATCGTATTGGTTTCAAAATCAACCACGTAAGAAAACAAAAACAAAAATCTTGGAAAGGATGGTTTTGAGGTCATACGATGAGAATGTATGGGCATTGGCATTGTACTGGTTTCAAAATCAACCACGCAAGAAAACAAAAACAAAAATCTTGGAAAGGATGGTTTTGAGGTCATGCGATGAGAATGTATGGGCATTGGCATCGTATTGGTTTCAAAATCAACCAACGCAAGAAAAAAACAAAAAACTAAAAACACTCTTGAAAAGGATGGTTTTGAGGTCATACGATGAGAATGTATGGGCATTGGCATCGTATTGGTTTCAAAATCAACCAACGCAAGAAAAAAACAAAAAACTAACAACAATCTTGGAATGGATGGTTTTGAAGTCATACGATGAGAATGTATGGGCATTGGCATCGTATTGATTTCAAAATCAACCACGCAAGAAAACAAAAACAAAAATCTTGGAAAGGATGGTTTTGAGGTCATACGATGAGAATGTATGGGCATTGGCATTGTACTGGTTTCAAAATCAACCACGCAAGAAAACAAAAACAAAAATCTTGGAAAGGATGGTTTTGAGGTCATGCGATGAGAATGTATGGGCATTGGCATCGTATTGGTTTCAAAATCAACCAACGCAAGAAAAAAACAAAAAACTAAAAACACTATTGAAAAGGATGGTTTTGAGGTCATACGATGAGAATGTATGGGCATTGGCATCGTATTGGTTTCAAAATCAACCAACGCAAGAAAAAAACAAAAAACTAAAAACAATCTTGGAATGGATGGTTTTGAGGTCATACGATGAGAATGTATGGGCATTGGCATCGTATTGGTTTCAAAATCAACCACCGCTTAAATCCGCTATCGGAATAATATAAATAGGCAATCGCTGAACCTCCAAGAAAACATGTAACATCTATGTTGCATTTAGTATGGGGACTCAACCCAGAACTTGTGTGACAGGCTCGAACTAAACGATAGATGGCATAAACATGGCTTTTTATTGGACAGAATTCATGTTGAAAATTAATTGCCAGTGTTTTTTTTTTTACTGAATTACAGTATTATAAGCGCACATTCTTGAAAGCATTGGATAAAACGATATTATTAATTAATATTGTTACGAATCTCACTATCCAGGCTCTCTGCAAACTGCACCATACACCACCAACTTAAAGAACTTGACAACTCAGGGCTCCAAAGTAACGTAACACTTTAATAGTTGAATAAATAACAGCCAATACTGTACAATTGGCAACACGTACACTGTACGAATATCTCTCCGATAACACCGTTCCGCAGTATCAACTCTTGCACTGGCCTCTCCGTCTCGTTCCGGGCTTGCACTAGGTTCAACAGTTCAAGACTGACTTCACACACTAGGGCTCGTTGTGTCGGACTCGATCACAGACCAAGATCAAGACGCCGTTCGTCTCAACTGTACTTGACAGTACTCCGCACTGAACCGTCGTAATGCTCCGTACAGAACCACACCGTTGAACTGTGCTGTAGTCGATCGTGTTCTGAACTCCTGTCGTGAACCCGCTTTCTGAACCGTCTTGACTGCGTCACCTCCGCTCTTATATAGGGTCCCTACTGGCCTTCTCGAACCGGACAGAACGCCGCTCGACGTTTCTAGGTGGTCAGATGACTACAACTCTCGTGACGCCGCTGAGCTCTGTTCACGTCGGCGATCCTTCCCGAGCTCTCTTGTTGACACTCGTCTCGGCCGATCGTCGTAACTCGTCACGGTTGACCGCTCGTCTAGCGCTGGCCTGGGGCGATTTGCGTCGGCTGACTACACACACACCACTACCCCCATTTGTGCTACCACCAGGTTTATAACACTGCCCCCTCCTTAGATCTGTCCGTCCCGGACAGAATCAACATCATGACATTGGCTGTAAAGTTTCATCGCTGCAGGCGGGGGTCGATCAGTAGCAGTTGGCTTGCCTCTTGAGCTTGATGGAGCCATCCATGTTGCAGTCAGCAATGGTCGCTTCCTTCTTCTCCTCCAATTGGCCTTCACCTGGTTGCATGGACGTCTTGCTTTCATCGCCACCCACGTTGAATTCAGAAAACGTTTCCTTCTTCTCCTCCAGTTAGCCTTCATCTGGTTGCATCGATGTCGTTGTCGCATCGTCATCCATGTTGCACTCAACAAAAGTAGCCTTCTTCTTCTCCGCCAGTTGGTCTTCATGTGGCTGCAGTTTTTTCTTGGTAGAATCACCATGCACGTTGGACTTCGCAAACGCCGCCTTCTTCTTTTCCTCCAGTTGATCGTCCTCTTGTTGCAGTGACGTTGTGGTTGCATCGCTCTCTTGTCGGTCGGTACTGAGGTCAGCCACTTGACACATGGAGAGGTATAAGATGTAAGGGCTGGGGATACCAAGATCGTTGGCCAAAAAGGTGACTTCATAGGACTTTTCAGAGAAGGACTGGGATTGGTTTCAAATCCACAGGACAGGGGATTGTGGAACAGGTCATCATCTTCAGCCTTGTCTGGAGTGCATGCTCGTGGGGTAGGTTGGCAACACTCCTCATGCAAAGGTCCCTCGTCTTCGGCTTCAGGCTTCATTCGGCTTTCTTCACCACCATCAGGACCTCTCTCTCGTGTCTCAGTATCGGGCCGATCACTTGTCGGTTTCAGACCTTGTCGATGACTTTCGTCTTTCAAATGTCCATCAATTTCAACGTCAGAATGCCTTGGATTCTCTTTACCACCATCAGAACTTTCCTCTCCAGTCTTGGCAGCTGGACCAACGTCTGTTAGGTTCGGACCTGGCTGGTATCTCTCGACTTGGATATGTCTCTCAACGGCTTCGTCAGGTTTCAATGGGTCCTCATTATCACCACCAGGGCTTCTCTCACTGAGCTTAGCATCTGGACGAACGTCTGTAGGGTCCAAGCCTCGCTGGTAGCTCCCATCATGTAAACGTCCCTCAGCAACAGGCTTGTAGGCAAAATCAGCGTTCTCTTGGTCTGTTTTGCTGTTTAAGGTGCTCATATCAGGTAAAGCTTCAGCACAAGATTCGTTCGAACTATGGGCAGCTTCCATTGTCTCTTCATCTGTCTCTTTCGGCTCCACAGGTCTGTACTCCCTGTTTTCAGATTGACAGGCAGCACCACATTCATCAGCATTGCCGTTGTCACTGCATATTTCTTCAAAGCTTTGGGTGGGTAGTAGTTCATTGTTTAACGATGGCGCAGCTCCTTTATTTTTCAAGTCTCTTTGGTCGTGCAGGGTTTCTTCCACCTCGTCCATCGTTATGACCACGGGGCTCGTCACTTCTTTCTTCTCTACAGATGTCCTCAGTGTACTTCTTCAGTGTCACACTCATAGCCCGAATGAACTCTCCAAAATCTGGTGCGACTTCAAACAGATACGTGTCTGGATCTTCCTCTTCTTCAACTATACATTCTCGGAGGCGTGCTTGTAAGGTTTCTTTATTTCCGCTCGTTTTCAGATCTCGATCACGGAGTTCTTCCTTCAGTTCTCTAAATTCAAGTTCGTACAGCAGTTTCAGACGAGCCATAGTAGATCCGATCCAATCCGATTCCAATCCGATCCCACTTCTGACACCAGTTATTACGAATCTCACTATCCAGGCTCTCTGCAAACTGCACCATACACCACCAACTTAAAGAACTTGACAACTCAGGGCTCCAAAGTAACGTAACACTTTAATAGTTGAATAAATAACAGCCAATACTGTACAATTGGCAATACGTACACTGTACGAATATCTCTCCGATAACACCGTTCCGCAGTATCAACTCTTGCACTGGCCTCTCCGTCTCGTTCCGGGCTTGCACTAGGTTCAACAGTTCAAGACTGACTTCACACACTAGGGCTCGTTGTGTCGGACTCGATCACAGACCAAGATCAAGACGCCGTTCGTCTCAACTGTACTTGACAGTACTCCGCACTGAACCGTCGTAATGCTCCGTACAGAACCACACCGTTGAACTGTGCTGTAGTCGATCGTGTTCTGAACTCCTGTCGTGAACCCGCTTTCTGAACCGTCTTGACTGCGTCACCTCCGCTCTTATATAGGGTCCCTACTGGCCTTCTCGAACCGGACAGAACGCCGCTCGACGTTTCTAGGTGGTCAGATGACTACAACTCTCGTGACGCCCCTGAGCTCTGTTCACGTCGGCGATCCTTCCCGAGCTCTCTTGTTGACACTCGTCTCGGCCGATCGTCGTAACTCGTCACGGTTGACCGCTCGTCTAGCACTGGCCTGGGGCGATTTGCGTCGGCTGACTACACACACACCACTACCCCCATTTGTGCTACCACCAGGTTTATAACAATATCTATTCGTTTTAATACACATAAGTAATATGCAAGCATGTAGTTTAAATATTGGAATACAAGTAAATATCGGTATCACACTAGTAGGCTACTGCGCAGACGGTGACGTTGGGTTCCACGATACCTTGCGGAGAGAGATAGACAGAAAATGGCATAAAAAGTTAATAGTAGCCAAGTATTAATGTCTCAATAACTATTATATTCTAGTTCTGAAATCACATAGGTTAAAGAGAACACTTAAAAATATTATTATTACATTTTTTTTTTCATATTATGGACCCTGCTGTCGTATAACACGTACGCTACCTTGATATATTAATAAACATCAACTTAATTGTTGTTAATTATTTTCAATGCTGTTGGTTAACGCCTAGTTCTATATATTGTTATAACTCTGCCATGCGCACCACCATCCAGGCTAGTGCAGAAGGTGCGATTTTATAAACCAGACTAGGAAGGATGTTTACATTGGGAAGAAAACGATTTCCGCCCAAGTCTAGAGCCGAAATATAAAGAATGTGCTAGATAGACGCTGTTATTTTGTATTTGTGATGTCCTGTAAATTAACATCCTTGAGTTGCCTCCCTTAAGTTTTTATATTGGTACAGAAGTTGGACTGAGTGACTCAACGGAGCCTTAGGTAGGAGTTTATTTAAAATGACATCTATGAATTGGCTTGACGAGTTAAAATTGAAGGAACTGAAAGTAGAGCTTGAGTGGCGGCGTCTGAAACGCTATGAAAAAAAAAGACATTTTTAGAGCACGTCTTCGGCAGGCTCTAGCTGATAAAGGTGAGGATCCGGAAACATATTTGATTGAAGTGGATCCAGATGTCGGCGAGCTTCTGAAAACTATGAAAGACTCAATTAATGATTATGGTGAACATGATCGGGAACGAGGTGGATGATATTTGTATTGAAAAAGGAAGGCCAAAAAGATCAAAGTGATCAAATGGTGTCGCATGCGAAAGAAGGAATAATTTCGTTGAAAAAGGAGCAGTTGCCTGGCAAGGACTGTGGCCGATCATACAGTGGTGAAGACTGCGCTGGGGATTGTAGCGCCGTCTGTGACTGTGTTGTGGGCAAGTCTTGCGGAGGTGACTTTTAAGACGAGAAACGTGACAACGATTGCTGCGAATTTCTAAATGGGATGTACCAAATCCAAAGGAAAAAAGCAGATGAAGAAACTAGAAAAGTCTGCTATGTGCGTGAATCTTTTGTTCCTAATGTATCTGCATCGAGTGCCTCAATGAACCGAACACATCTAAACAACGTTGGGTCTGCGTCCAGGCTTGCTGCTGTGGAACTTAAAGACCTCTGTTTATCTGTCAGTACCTTTGACGAGAACTCAAACCACGAATGCTTGAAGACCGTTTCTGATTCCTTGCCTTTGATGTCGTCAGGTGAATTTATGAATACGAGCCCCAACATAGGCCGAGAAAGAAACAACGGATTTGACTTTGCCAGCGGCATAAGAGAGAACTCGATGCTTGGCAACTGCATCCAGGCGATTGACATGAACTGTATATGCGGCGCCTTGTGGCGACAGTGCTAATGCAATAAAACCCAGCTACAATGTCTGAACTTAACAGAAATTTGTACTTCTGCCCACATCAGTGAGAGTGACTTTAACGGTGGTGAATTAATTCCAACGAAACCTGATGCTGTGGTGGATAAAAATTACAAGGATTCTTCATGGGCATACTTTACATATGAGGATGAGAAAGACTATGTGCTTGAAACCATGGCTACCTGTGGGCCTACAACTGTGTCACGAGACATCCATGGAAAAGATCCGCTGACTAAGGGTCTTAGAACAATAACCCCTTGAATCTACAGTGATCTCTACAACCCCCATTTTTGTTAAGTGGCTGGTAACTCTGACCCCCACTAACTTTCCCTGTGTCTGATGGCTGGCATCAGCGACTATCGTCATGAGGTCTAAGCAGCGACCACGATATCGTCTCAAGCGTAGACTGGCCATCTGGAAGAAGAGAAAGCGACGGCCGCGGAAAACTGTGCAGATGGCTTCGTGGGCAACAGGCACCCTACCATATGTGGTTCTTACCGTTAGACCTCCACCTGAATTGTCAATTCTCCACTGCACTGTTTCTTTTCGGGACGAAAAGCTCTACAAAAGGGTCAATGTTATAACTCTGAAATGCGCACAGCCATCCATGGTAGTGCAGAAGGTGCGCACTTCTAGAAACCAGACTAGGAAGGATGTTTACATTTGGAAGAGAACAATTTCCGCCCAAGTCTAAAGCCGAAGTGAAAAGACTGAGCTAGAGATAGATGTTATAATGTATTTGTGATGTCCTGTGAATAAACATTCCTGCCTCCTTGAGTTGCATACTTTAAGTTATTAAAATAAATATATTAATTTCAAATATACATAAGTATATTTTTAAAGTTGTGAGAACCACTCTAGCCATCAATAGCTGGTATCAAGTACTTGACAGAAAACACAAACTTTTTTTTGTAATCTTGTAGGTTAGGCTATCAAACACATAACAAAACACATCGAATGGATGGTTTTGAGGTCATACGATGTGAATAAATGGGCATTGCCATTGTATTGATTTCAAAATCAACCAAAAAAAAAAACAATCTTGGAATGAATAGTTTTAAGGTCATACGATAAGAATGTATGGGAATTGGCATTGTACTGGTTTCAAAATCAACCACGCAAGAAAACAAAAACAAAAATCTTGGAAAGGATGTTTTTGAGGTCATGCGATGAGAATGTATGGGCATTGGCATCGTATTGGTTTCAAAATCAACCAACGCAAGAAAAAAACAAAAAACTAAAAACACTCTTGGAAAGGATGGTTTTGAGGTCATACGATGAGAATGTATGGGCATTGGCATCGTATTGGTTTCAAAATCAACCAACGCAAGAAAAAAACAAAAAACTAAAAACACTCTTGAAAAGGATGGTTTTGAGGTCATACGATGAGAATGTATGGGCATTGGCATCGTATTGGTTTCAAAATCAACCAACGCAAGAAAAAAACAAAAAACTAAAAACAATCTTGGAATGGATGGTTTTGAGGTCATACGATGAGAATGTATGGGCATTGGCATCGTATTGGTTTCAAAATCAACCACGCAAGAAAACAAAAACAAAAATCTTGGAAAGGATGGTTTTGAGGTCATACGATGAGAATGTATGGGCATTGGCATTGTACTGGTTTCAAAATCAACCACGCAAGAAAACAAAAACAAAAATCTTGGAAAGAATGGTTTTGAGGTCATGCGTTGAGAATGTATGGGAATTAGCATCGTATTGGTTTCAAAATCAACCAACGCAAGAAAAAAACAAAAAACTAAAAACACTCTTGGAAAGGATGGTTTTGAGGTCATGCGATGTGAATGTATGGGCATTGGCATCGTATTGGTTTCAAAATCAACCAACGCAAGAAAAAAACAAAAAACTAAAAACACTCATGGAAAGGATGGTTTTGAGGTCATACGATGAGAATGTATGGGCATTGGCATCGTATTGGTTTCAAAATCAACCAACGCAAGAAAAAAACAAAAAAACTAAAAACACTCTTGGAAAGGATGGTTTTGAGATCATACGATGAGAATGTATGGGCATTGGCATCGTATTGGTTTCAAAATCAACCAACGCAAGAAAAAAACTAAAATCTAAAAACAATCTTGGAATGGATGGTTTTGAGGTCATACGATGAGAATGTATTGGCATTGGCATCGTATTGGTTTCAAAATCAACCAACGCAAAAAAACAAAACAAACAAAAAAAAAGTGGAATGGATGGTTTCGAGGTCATACGCTGAGAATGTATGGGCATTGGCATCGTATTGGTTTCAAAATCAACCACCGCTGAAATCCGCTATCGGAATAATATAAATAGGCAATCGCTGAACCTCCAAGAAAACATGTAACATCTATGTTGCATTTAGTATGGGGACTCAACCCAGAACTTGTGTGACAGGCTCGAGCTAAACGATAGATGGCATAAACATGGCTTTTTATTGGACAGAATTCATGTTGAAATTTAATTGCCAGTAATTTTTTTTTAATGAATTACAGTATTATAAGCGCACATTCTTGAAAGCATGGGATAAAACGATATTATTAATTAATATCTATTTGTTTTAATACACTTAAGTAATATGCAAGCATGTAGTTTAAATATTGGAATATTAGTGTTGTGTTAAATTTTTATTTAGGTGACGGCCAAAGACTGTAGATCTATATGGCGTAGCCACTGCCTGCAACACAAGTAAATATCGGTATCACACTAGTAGGCTACTGCGCAGACGGTGACGTTGGGTTCCACGATACGTACCGGAGAGAGATAGACAGAAAATGGCATAAAAAGTTAATCGCGCTCTTGGCAAGATGGCTGCTCCCTGTTTACTGTTATAAGAGATGAGTTAAATTTTTCGTTTTGTTGTATTAAAATCAAATCAAATTCATTAAAAAAGCTATTTAACTAATAAACTAATAACTTTAAATTATATATTTAACTTAATTCAGCATTTTTTTCATACTAATTAATTCAAATTAACAACTCTTAGCTTAGCCCTTAGGACTAGATAGATCTAGAAATCTAGACCTAGTCAAGTCAGTCTAGTCTAGTTTTAGTGTTAGACTTAGACTTTAATTAAGGCTTTAGATCTACTAATCATCTACTAATACTACTAATAATAACTAATAGTAATATTCTATATAGTTAATTATACACGTAAATATATTGATCTAGAATTAGATCTAGTCTAGGTCCATATTTTGAATTTAATAAACCATTTCATTTGATTTAATTGTCATTGTAAATTAGCTTTCAATTTAGATTTAGACATAAATTAGGCATTGTAAACCTTAAACTAGATTTAGACTAGACCCCTTTAAAAACTAAAATCAACAACAGTCATCATGAAATTGCTCTGGCTATTTATCCTAATAATTACCAAATACATACTAGCTGAACACAGAACCAGATCTACCTTAGTCAACACTAAACTTAAAAAAGAAACAACAGTCATAATCAATCATCACACTTTAGATCAAAGCAACTTAAAAAATAACCTAACATACACATCCATAACACTAAAGAAGATTACCCATCACAAATGGAAGTTCTCAATCAGACACAGCAGAAATAAATACCTATCACTGTTAATATTAATAGCAGGAGATGTAGAGTCAAATCCAGGGCCTAGATCTAAAGATAGATGCAACATCTGCAAAAAAGTATGCACCATGAAACAGAAAGCCATTCAATGTGACACCTGCGATGAATGGTACCATGCATCATGTCTCCATATGAATACACCTGTGTATTATGCCTTAGGCAACAAAGATGCATCATGGCACTGTGTACCGTGTGGGTTACCTCAGTTTACATCAGGACTGTTTGATTCCTTTGATGCAGACACTTCTAACCCATACAACATCCTAAACACCATCCCAAACCAAACTCACCAACCACTAGCCAGATCCACTCCTGTTAAACCTAAATCTACTAAAATTAATACAACAGCCTCACTAAACAAACCTACTAAAGAAGTAACACCAAAATACCTTAAAACCTTAGTAATAAATTTTCAAAGCATTAGGAACAAAACAGCAGACTTAGAAATTTTATTAGAATGTGAGAAACCAGACATAATTGCAGGCACAGAAACTTGGCTACATCCTGAAATTTATAATGCAGAAATTTTCAATAGTAATTATGAAATTTTTAGAAAAGATAGGGCTGATAATCATGGAGGAGTTCTTTTAGCAATAAAAAACACTCTTATAGAAGAATAAATTACCTTACCTAACTCAAAAAATATAGAATCAACATTTTGTAAAATTAATACCACCTCAACATCCCTAATAATAGGCAGCATTTACAGACCACCAAATTCTAGTTTAGAATACATGCAGGGACTATGTAATCAGATTACGACACTTAAAGAGACAAATAAAAATGCAGTTTTTTGGATTATGGGTGATTTCAACCTACCTGATATAAATTGGAAAACACTAACCATAGATAAACACCAAAACCTTAAGGACATAAATGAGCTTTTCATAGAACGTTTACACAACCTAAGTTTAGATCAAATCATTAAAAAGCCAACTAGATTAAACAACACATTAGATCTCTTCTTAACCAACAGACCTGGATTAGTAGTTGATTATGATATTATCCCTGGTCTATCAGACCATGAGATCATAAAAATACACAGTCAGATAAAAGCAGTAGCCAATACAAAACCCAAAAGAAAAATCTTACTCTGGAATAAATGTAACCTAACACAACTACACCAAGCTGCATTAAACTTTCAACAAACATTCTTATTAGAAAAAGACATTAACCAACCAGTCGATGACCTCTGGAATTTCATTAAAAACCATCTTAAAAGCATTATAGAAAATCAAATACCAACTAAATACACATCAAACAAAATAAATAAATGCTGGTTTAATAATAGACTAAAGAAGCTTTGTAAACAGAAGGAAAACCTATATAGAAAATTTAAAGAAACTAATGCAGAAAGAGTTTACAAAAAGTATATAAAAATTAAACACTTAACCCAAAAAGTAAGCAGACAGCTGCAGAGTGAATACATAAACAATGTAATATCTAAAGACAACAACAAAAACCTATGGTCATACATTAAGTCTAAGAAAATGGAAACAACAGGCGTAGCACCATTAAAAGATGAACATAACATAATACATAATGATAATGAAACTAAAGCAAACATTCTAAACAAATACTTTGCATCAGCATTCTCAGCCCCAGGAGACAAAGACATATTACTGAATTTGAACCAAGTAGACAACATAGAAGATATAGTAGTACAAGAAAATGGAATTCAAAAACTATTAGCCAACACCAAACCAAATAAAGCTTCTGGACCTGATGATATTCCAGCTAGATTACTCAAAGAACTAAGTAATGAGCTAGCCCCAGTGTTCAAAATACTCTTTCAGGCTTCACTTAACCAGGGCAGAGTACCAAAAGACTGGAAAGAAGCTAATGTCACCCCCCTATTTAAAAAAGGAGAAAAATCTGACCCAGGAAACTACAGACCAGTATCACTTACCAGCATCACATGTAAAATCCTAGAACACATAATATGTAGCAACATCATAAACCACTTAGACAAACATGATGTCCTCACACCATACCAACATGGCTTTAGGAAATATAGATCATGTGAAACACAACTAATAGGACTAATTGATGATTTTTCAAAAGGTTTAGATAATAGTGAACAAATAGATGCTATCTTACTAGATTTTTCTAAGGCTTTTGACAAAGTTCACCACCATAGTTTGCTTAAAAAATTAAAATATTTCGGCATTAATGGTCCACTGCATCAGTGGATTAAAGACTTTCTGATAGGGAGAGAACAAACTGTAATAATAAATGGCTCTAAATCAACACCGAAAACAGTAAACTCAGGTGTACCTCAAGGAACAGTCTTGGGTCCACTACTATTTTTAATTTACATAAATGATTTACCAAATTGCATTAGTTCAGGAACAAAAGTCAGATTATTTGCAGACGATTGCATAATATATAGAACAATAAAAACAACACAAGACACAGATATTTTACAAAGAGAATTAGATGAATTACAGAAATGGGAATCAAATTGGAGCATGTCTTTCCACCCAGAAAAATGTCAGTTGTTAAGAGTAACAAAAAAACTAAAACAAATTAATTCCACTTATCTTATTCATGGCAAACCAGTAACACAGACTAAAAACGCAAAATACCTAGGTGTTATAATAAATGAAAAACTGTCATGGAATCCACATATTGATGAAACTACAAAAAAATCAAACAAAGCATTAGGATTTATTAAAAGAAATTTCTATAAATCAAATAAGAACATAAAACTAAAATGTTATTTAACCTTGGTTAGGCCAATAATAGAATATGCATCCTCTGTTTGGGACCCCTCAACTCAAGAAAACATTAAGAAACTAGAACAGACACAAAATAGAGCAGTGCGATTCATAACAAACGAATATTCACATTTGACTAGAGTAACACCTTTAGTAAAATCACTAAATTTAGAAAGCCTTCAGGACAGAAGGCTCAAAAGTAAAGTAGCAATCATACATAAAACACTGAACCATAATCTTCAAATACAAAAACAAAATTTAATAAAATACTCTGAAAGACACAAAGATAAAGGCACATTCCTCGTCCCATATGCTAGGACAAATTTGTACAAATACTCCTTCTTCCCTAGTGCTATTAGAGCATGGAATGGGTTGCCTGAGCTAGCCAGGAAAACCAGTGACTTGGCAGAATTTAAGTCATTGGTTAATATGCATGACTAAATGCATGACGCGAAGAACGTAATCATCTTCTTTTTTGAAGTAACGTCTGTATTATATAAGATAAGATAATCGTAGCCAAGTATTAATGTCTCAATAACTATTATATTCTAGTTCTGAAATCACATAGGTTAAAGAGAACACTTAAAAATATTATTATTACATTTCTTTTTCATATTATGGACCCTGCTGTCGTATAATACGTACGCTACCTTGATATATTAATAAACATCAACTTAATTGTTGTTAATTATTTTCAATGCTGTTGGTTAACGCCTAGTTCTATATATTGTTATAACTCTGCCATGCGCACCACCATCCAGGCTAGTGCAGAAGGTGCGATTTTATAAACCAGACTAGGAAGGATGTTTACATTGGGAAGAGAACGATTTCCGCCCAAGTCTAGAGCCGAAATATAAAGAATGTGCTAGATAGACGCTGTTATTTTGTATTTGTGATGTCCTGTAAATTAACATCCTTGAGTTGCCTCCCTTAAGTTTTTACATTGGTACAGAAGTTGGACTGAGTGACTCAACGGAGCCTTAGGTAGGACTTTATTTAAAATGATATCTATGAATTAGCTTGACGAGTTAAAATTGAAGGAACTGAAAGTAGAGCTTGAGTGGCGGCGTCTGAAACGCTATGAAAAAAAAAAGACATTTTTAGAGCACGTCTTCGGCAGGCTCTAGCTGATGAAGGTGAGGATCCGGAAACATATTTAATTGAAGTGGATCCAGATGTCGGCGAGCTTCTGAAAACTATGAAAGACTCAATTAATGATTATGGTGAACATGATCGGGAACGAGGTGGATGATATTTGTATTGAAAAAGGAAGGCCAAAAAGATCAAAGTGATCAAATTGTGTCGCATGCGAAAGAAGGAATAATTTCGTTGAAAAAGGAGCAGTTGCCTGGCAAGGACTGTGGCTGATCATACAGTGGTGAAGACTGCGCTGGGGATTGTAGCGCCGTCTGTGACTGTGTTGTGGGCAAGTCTTGCGGAGGTGACTTTTAAGACGAGAAACGTGACAACGATTGCTGCGACTTTCTAAATGGGATGTACCAAATCCAAAGGAAAAAAGCAGATGAAGAAACTAGAAAAGTCTGCTATGTGCGTGAATCTTTTGTTCCTAATGTATCTGCATCGAGTGCCTCAATGAACCGAACACATCTAAACAACGTTGGGTCTGCGTCCAGGCTTGCTGCTGTGGAACTTAAAGACCTCTGTTTATCTGTCAGTACCTTTGACGAGAACTCAAACCACGAATGCTTGAAGACCGTTTCTGATTCCTTGCCTTTGATGTCGTCAGGTGAATTTATGAATACGAGCCCCAACATAGGCCAAGAAAGAAACAACGGATTTGACTTTGCCAGCGGCATAAGAGAGAACTCGATGCTTGGCAACTGCATACAGGCGATTGACATGAACTGTATATGCGGCGCCTTGTGGCGACAGTGCTAATGCAAAAAAACCCAGCTACAATGTCTGAACTTAACAGAAATTTGTACTTCTGCCCACATCAGTGAGAGTGACTTTAACGGTGGTGAATTAATTCCAACGAAACCTGATGCAGTGGTGGATAAAAATTACAAGGATTCTTCATGGGCATACTTTATATATGAGGATGAGAAAGACTATGTGCTTGAAACCATGGCTACCTGTGGGCCTACAACTGTGTCACGAGACATCCATGGAAAAAGTCCGCTGACTAAGGGTCTTAGAACAATAACCCCTTGAATCTACAGTGATCTCTACAACCCCCATTTTTGTTAAGTGGCTGGTAACTCTGACCCCCACTAACTTTCCCTGTGTCTGATGGCTGGCATCAGCGACTATAGTCATGAGGTCTAAGCAGCGACCACGATATCGTCTCAAGCGTAGACTGGCCAACTGGAAGAAGAGAGAGCGACGGCCGCGGAAAACTGTGCAGATGGCTTCGTGGGCAACAGGCACCCTACCATATGTGGTTCTTACCGTTAGACCTCCACCTGAATTGTCAATTCTCCACTGCACTGTTTCTTTTCTGGACGAAAAGCTCTACAAAGGGGTCAATGTTATAACTCTGAAATGCGCACAGCCATCCATGGTAGTGCAGAAGGTGCGCACTTCTAGAAACCAGACTAGGAAGGATGTTTACATTTGGAAGAGAACGATTTCCGCCCAAGTCTAAAGCCGAAGTGAAAAGACTGAGCTAGAGATAGATGTTGTTATAATGTATTTGTGATGTCCTGTGAATAAACATCCCTGCCTCCTTGAGTTGCATACTTTAAGTTATTAAAATAAATATATTAATTTCAAATATACATTAGTAAATTTTTAAAGTTGTGAGAACCACTCTAGCCATCAATAGCTGGTATCAAGTACTTGACAGAAAACACAAACTTTTTTTGTAATCTTGTAGGTTAGGCTTTCAAACACATAACAAAACACATCGAATGGATGGTTTTGAGGTCATACGATGTGAATAAATGGGCATTGCCATTGTATTGGTTTCAAAATCAACCACCAAAAAAAAACAAAACAATCTTGGAATGAATGGTTTTGAGGTCATACGATAAGAATGTATTGGCATTGGCATCGTATTGGTTTCAAAATCAACCACGCAAGAAAACAAAAAAACAAAAATCTTGGAAAGGATGGTTTTGAGGTCATACGATGAGAATGTATGGGCATATGCATCGTATTGGTTTCAAAATCAACCAACGCAAGAAAAAAACAAAAAAAAGAAAAAAAAGTGGAATGGATGGTTTTGAGGTCATACGCTGAGAAAGTATGGGCATTGGCATCGTTTTGGTTTCAAAATCAACCAACGCAAAAAAAAAAAGTGGAATGGATGGTTTCGAGGTCATACGCTGAGAATTTAACGGCATTTGCATCGTATTGATTTCAAAGTCAACCACTGCTGAAGTTCGCTATCGGAATAATTTAAATAGGCACTCGCTGAACCTTCAAGAAAACATGTAACATGTATATTTTATTTAGTATGGGGACGCCTAGTTCTATATATTGTTATATTTCTGCCATGTGCACCGCTATCCAGGCTATTGCAGAATGTGCGATTTTATAAACCAGACTAGGAAGGATGTTTACAATGGTGTCGCATTCGAAAGAAGGAATAATTTCGTTGAAGAAGGAATAGTTGCCTGGTCAGGACTGTGGCTACATATGCTGATACTTTGCTTCCGTTGCTAGCGTTCATTGCAGTTCATAGGCTATATATCTAGACGTGTGGCTTCCATTGCTAGAGTTGATTGCAACTCAAGGCTACATATCCTTACACGTTGCTTTTTTTGCTAGCGTTCATTGCAGCCTATAGGCTACATATCTTGACACGTGGCTTATGATGCTAGCGTTGATTGCAGCCCATAGGCTACATATCTTGACACGTGGCTTATGATGCTAGCGTTGATTGCAGCCCATAGGTTACATATCTTGACATGTGGCTTAGGATGCTAGTGTTGATTGTAGTCCAATGGCTACTTATCTTGACACGTGGCTTCCGATGCTAGCGTTGATTGCACCTCAAGGACTACATATCTTGACACGTGCCTTGCGATGCTAGAGTTCAATGCAACTCAAATACTACATATCTTTACACGTGGCTTCTGATGCTAGAGTTCAATGCAACTCAAAGACTACATATCTTGACACGTTGCTTCTGATGCTAGTGTTGATTGCACCTCAAGGACTACATATCTTGACACGTGGCCTCCGATGCTAGAGTTCAATGCAACTCAAAGACTACATATCTTGACACGTGGCTTCAGATGCTAGCGTTGATTGCAGCCCAATGGCTACATATCTTTACACGTGTCTTCTGATGCCAGTGTTGATTGCAACTTAAAGACTTCATATCTTGACACGTGGCTTCTGTGGCTAGTGTTGATTGCAGCCCAATGGCTAAATATCTTGACACGTGGCTTCTGATGCTAGTGTTGATTGCAACTCAAGACTACATATCTTGGCAAGTGGCTTCTGATGCTAGTGTTGATTGCAGCCCAATGGCTAAATATCTTGACACGTGGCTTCTGATGCTAGTGTTGATTGCAGCCCAATGGCTAAATATCTTGACACGTGGCTTCTGATGCTAGTGTTGATTGCAGCCCAATGGCTACTTATCTTGACACGTGGCTTCCGATGCTAGCGTCGATTGCAGCCCAATGGCTAAATATCTTGACACGTGGCTTCTGATGCTAGTGTTGATTGCAGCCCAATGGCTACTTATCTTGACACGTGGCTTCCGATGCTAGCGTTGATTGCACCTCAAGGACTACATATCTTGGCACGTGGCTTCTGATGCTAGTGTTGATTGCAACCCATAGGCTACATATCTTGACATGTGGCTTCTGATGCTAGCGTTGATTGCAACTCATAGGCTGACGTATTATCTCCCCTGTCTTCTAGGTTTTATTAGTGGTTAATGTTTTCTTTCTCTATTCCACTACAAACAATACATGAAACACTAACATAAAAACGAGACGTCTTACTATTAAGACTTCCCACTCGTAGGCTAAGAGTTGAGAAATAAGCTCATAACTCTTTAGCTCTTATTAGAATGAATATTTCCGAAAGCGATATGTAAACAAGATACAAGGAAGAGCACTTGAGTTGAAAACAAATTATGATCATTCAGAATCAAATAAGTATGACACTTTGATCTTCCTTGAAACCATGGTAACCAAAGCAATGGGTACGTTTCAATTATAAACTCAAACACAACTAAATGGTAGTTTGAATTTGATTCGAAACTAATTTTATATTTCGAACTTAAGATTGACATTAAGCCAGGGTACTAGAAAATATGGTGACCCGACTAAATAGTGCCGACAAAATTTCTCGACAAACTAGACAAAGACAAAATAGCGTGGAATTAAATATGATGTTTATAAAAGTACTGTAAAATATTTGTATTACACAAATATTAAACTATGGCGAAGACATATTAGGAACTCCATTTATTACGTAAACACAAGCGGTGTTGCACTGACGCGCTAGTGTGCAAATGTACATATAATACCAATATGTTACATCTTTCTTCTTTAAGTCAGAAAATATATTTATCAGAATAACTAACAAACTAGTCAACTAAAAAGTCAATTCACAAATCAAGTCTCTTGGGTTTGTTAACTATTCTGCCTGAGCGTGTTACGTAAGGTTCATGTGGTCTAGAGTTGAAGCAGTATGTAGAGGCGGCTCTGCATCTAGCGTAGTTTGTAATCTTGGACTCTCTAGGTATTGTGGTTCCAGTTGTTCTGAGATGTCATCTGGAAAGTCATAATTATTGTCTAATCTGTTTGCTTTCTCAGAAGACTTTCTGATGTGTTTTCTATTTCTTCTGTAGACCTTATTTCCACTTTTGACATTATATGATCTAGGCTTTGAATGCTTCGAAACTACTGTTCCTGGTTTCCACTTAGAATTAAGCTGCATTCTGACTGTCGTTCCGTCTTGTAGTGGATTATGACTCTTAACTCCTTTCCTCTTATCATAATAATGTTTCTGAGACTGTTTCTCGGAGTCAAAGTGTTTCTTCACCACCTTGAGATCTGGTGTCTTAGGTGTGAGTATTTCCTCGCTCGAAGGTAACAAATTTCTGGGTCGGCGTCCCATGAGTAATTGTGCTGGCGACAAATTAATATTACTCAGTGGAGAAGTTCTGTAGTCTAATAGCGACAGAAATTTGTCTTCGCTTTTCTTCCAAAGTTTCTTCACTGTCTGAATAGCTCTTTAAGCCTCGCCATTAGAACTCTGAAAATGAGGACTCGACATTTCATGCTCTATTCAGTATGATTTACAGAAATTCAGGAATTCCCTTGAAGCGGACTAAGGCCCGCTATCTGACCTTAACTTTCTAGGTATTCAATGGCATGCGAATATACTCTTCATTGCTTTGATGATATCTGATGTAGTTTCCTGTGACAGTTCTTTGACATCAATAAACTTTGAGAAGTAGTCAACTAGAAGCACATACTTTTTACCCTCAAAGTTAAACAGATCACACCCAACCATGCTGTATGGAAGGTCTGGTGTCTTGGTAGGCATTAGCGGTTCTGACACATTTTGATTCTGATGTTCAGCACACCTGCTACAATCCCTAACTGTCACTTCAATGTCTGCATTCATGCCTGGCCAATACATGACTTCTCTGGCTCTCTGCTTACACTTGACTATTCCTAAGTGAGACTTGTGAATCAGATTTAGCATGTATTTACGTAAGCTTGGTGGCATGACTATTCTCAGACCTTTGTATATAATACCATCCGAAGTTGATAACTGGTCTCTTGAATCCCAAAATGGCCTGACTTCAATTGAAGTCTCGCTTCTTGTGTCTGGCCAACCAGTCATAATTACTTCCAGAAGCATTGAAAGCTTGTACAGTCTTTAATTTCACTGTATTTCGAATCACTTACAGAGATCATATGCACTGAATCATCTGTAAATTCACATGTCTGTGTATCAGTATTTGGTAGATGTGCACGAGAAAGTGTATCGGAGATAAACATTTCCTTGCCTTTTCTGTAACAGACTTTCAGATCATACCACTGTAGTCTTATTAGCATCTTCTGTATTCTCATTGGTGCTGACAATAGAGGTTTCTTGAAGATTTGCTCCAGAGGTTTGTGATCATTATAAACTGTTACTTCCTTACCAAATATGTAGCAGTGAAATTTGCTTGTACTATATACAATTGAGAGCGTTTCCTTCTCAATCTGAGCATATCTTGTTTCTGTATCTGTGAGAGCTCTTGATGCGTATGCAATTATACGACCTTCCTGGAGTAATACTGCTCCCAGTCCATCTTTACTTGCATCACATTCTATCTCTACGTTCTTGTTGACATCATAATATGCTAAAACTGGAGGGTTTGTACAAAGATGTTTCAATTCTTCAAAACTCTTGTTTTGTTCATGATTCCATTGAAGTTCTATATAATCTTTTAGAAGCTTTCGTATTGGAGCATCTGCTTGATTTAGATTAGGAATAAATTTTGGTAGGTACTGAATTAAACCTAGAAATCTTCTGATTCCATCTTTATCTTGAGGAGCTGGCATGTCAATAATTGCCTTTATCTTTGCTGGATCTGGTTTTAAACCTTTCTCTGACAAGATATGGCCCATATAAGGTACTCTGTTTTGCCTTATCTCCGTTGCTCTTTGCATGACTTGTTTCAAAATGTGATCATGATGCTCAACATCTCTACCAGCTACTATAATGTCGTTTATGATGATATATGCTCCTTCAATATCTTGAAGCATTTCATTCATTATTCTTTGGTAAATTTCGGGCGCTGATTTGATTCCAAAAGGTAATCGTAACCATCTATATCTTCCCAGAGGTGTGTTGAAAGTTGTGAGAAATGAAGATTCTCTTTCAAGCTTTATTTGCATAAACCATGACTTGGCATCGAGAACTGAGAATATCTTCGAATCTGGAATATTAGTGATCACATCTTCAATAGTTTTCATCGGGTGATGTTCCCGTCTGATTGCTTTATTGAGATCTTTTGGATCAATACATATTCTCACTTTGTCATTCCTGAACGAAACAACCATGGAGCTAACCCATTCAGTAGGTTCATGTACTGGAGTAATAAATTCATCAGCTTGCATTTCTTTAAGTTTTTCAACTTTCTTGCGTAGCGATGCTGCTAAGCGACGTGGTGGATGGATAACTCCTTTAGCATTTTCCTGTAACTGAATCTTGTATTCTCCTGGCAGTGTTCCAGTTGTTTTCAGCATTTCAGGAAACTCTCTTTGTAACTCGTCTTCTGCCTTGGATTCTATGCTGTCAATCCGTTGTAGTAGTGCTAAGCATTCTGCTGTGTCACCACTCAAAATGTTCCCTTGGCTAATGTCTACTTCCTCAAACCTTGCTTTCACCTCTTGGATATTATTTTTCAAAGGTAGCACCACTGCTCTTACAGTCTTAATAACATGATTAGTGTAAGACTTGAGCGACTTTGCTGAATAAGCAAGTTTTACTTTGTCTTTGAGCTTTTCAAACTCTGACTTGACAAGAATGTTACATCTTGCACCAGGTTTTTAGTAAATGAAGGTTCTGGGCAGCATTTTTTGGTGAGGTCTCTATCTTTAGATCTAAATGTATGCTATAGTTTATCTAGTTCTCCTTTTTCACCGATGTTTTAAAATGCATAACTTGCTAAATATGTTAATTAAATGTGGTGACCCCGTTCAAAGGTTAGGTATATGATAATGTGTGTCTTTTATAGTAAAACCCGAAATATTCATTACTTTAAGTACATCCGTATGAAATAATAGATCACAAGTAAGTCGTATATCTGGTCATAGTGGTCCGAATAAGCGATGCTGCCAGGTAAGAAGTCAGTGGCTCGAGTCAATGTTAGAACTTATTAATGTTTTATCTCTCTTTGATCAAACAAGGGCGTCTCAACATTGGCAAACTTTTAGATGTGTCAGGGTGACGATCACATTTCTTTCTGTAAATACTTTCGAAGAACGAAAGATGTTGTAGGGAATTCGTATGACTATTGGGAGGAGAACTCTATTGGTCGCCAGAGACAAAACCGCAGAGTGACTTCTGATTTCTGATAGCATTATGGAATGTTAGAGATCGTGTGCAGGACAATCTACCACGAACAAACAATTCAGTGGAGGGATGGCACCATGCATTTCAGCTGTCTATTGACGGTCATCACCCTAATGTGTACAAGTTAATCTCTTACTTCCTCAGAGAAGAGGAGAACATTGAGAACAAGATTCTGAGGTACAATGCTGGAGAACGAAGTAAAGCTGCAAGTAGGACTATGTACCTCCAACTTGACAGATGTCTTGCAGCTATATTGCCAATGTATAGAAACAAGCCAGTGGTGGAGTTTCTACGTGACATTTCGTACAATTTAACTTTGTGAAAGTTTGTGTGTGTAAATTTGACAAGTATCTTTGCCCGTTTTCAAAGTACACTTTTGGAATGTTAATAAATATATTTTGAAATTATTCATTTTAGCTTATTATAATTTTTGCTTACTGTTTGCATATTAATCTTTTGAGATATCTAAAGTGTTTCCTGCAAAATGACTGAAAAATGATAACATTAAAACAAAAAACTATTGTCTCTATTCATATTGTTATAAACTTGGTGGTGGCACAGAGAGGGGTAGTGGTGTGTGTGTAGTCAGCCGACGCAAATCGCCCTAGGCCAGCGCTAGAGGAGTGGTCAACCGTGACGAGTTACGACGGTCAGCCGAGACAAGTGTCAACACGGCGGTTCGGGAAGGATCGACGGCGGTCCGGGAAGGTTCGACGTCGTGAACAGAGCTCAGGAGCGTCACGAGAGTTGTAGTCATCTGACCACCTAGAAACGTCGAGCGGCGTTCTGTCCGGTTCGAGAAGGCCAGTAGGGACCCTATATAAGAGCGGAGGCGACGCAGTCAAGACGGTTGAGAAAAGGGGCTCAATACAGCAAGGTTCACGACAGAAGGTTCAGAAAGCGGGTTCACGACAGGAGTTCAGAACACGGTCGATTACAGCACAGTTCAACGGTGTGGTTCTGTACGGAGCATTACGACGGTTCAGTGCGGAGTACTGTCAAGTACAGTTGAGACGAACGGCGTCTTGATCTTGGTCTGTGATCGAGTCCGACACAACGAGCCCAAGTGTGTGAAGTCAGTCCCGAACTGTTGAACCCAGTGCAAGCCCGGAACGAGACGGAGAGGCCAGTGCAAGACTTGATACGGCGGAACGGTGTTATTGGAGAGATATTTGTTATCGCAGAGCTATTTGTACTGTTCTACGTGCTGCCAATTGTACAATATTGGCTGTTATTTATGGACATTAAACCTTTACGTTATTTTGGAGCCCTGACTTGTCAAGTTCTTTAAGTTGGTGGTGTATGGTGCAGTTTGCAGAGAGCCTGGATAGTGAGATTCGTAACAATATTTTACGATATCTAAAGTATTTCTTTCAAAATGATTGAAGTATATTCTTTCCTGCGCTATTTTGTCCGCGCTAGTTAGTCGTGGTACGAGAAAGTATAAAAACAAAACTTGACAGATGGGATACTAAGCAGTCTTTCCTGATACAAAATAATTTCAACAAATTATAAAAACATGTACGTTCACAAATCTTTATTATGTTTGTAACATACCCCTCACTGACTCATGTATCATAGGAACTCTTAAACTAGGAATTGGCATGTAATTTCGTGCACAGGTTCCTTTTACCAATTAGTTTCTCGCTAAGACGCGGTTTCGGCAGTTTTGGTAACTGTGCACTGCAATTCGCGAAAACCCCCAAGCTTTCTATTAAACATTTGTTTTTTATTTTTGGTATTTCCCCAAAAGGTCGCTCTAAAAAAATAATTAAAAAAATAAAAATTAATGGTAATAGCATAATTGTTTTTTTAATTTCCCAGAGAGAGCGCAAGGAATGATACTTTGTTGGATTGTCATTACTCTACATTCAAAAGGAATTAAAAAAAAAAACGATTGTAACTACTATTACTTAATTGATATGAAAATTGAAAACTAACGAAATGTTTGCAGTGTCTGATACCGTACATAGTTCGCCTAATGATTATAGGATGCAAAAAAAAAAGACAAAGATTCTAATGAAAGAATTTAAAAGCTGAAAGTGTCGGGTCGAGACTAAATATGTAACGTTTGTTGTAAATAAATCAAAGGGATGAAAACTGGGCGTGTGGGAGGGGCTACGGACGAAATGCAAAATTAAAGAAATTACAATGCGCAGGATGAATAAATGAATAAAATGTTGGTTTCAGAGAGCATTGATATAAATCAATAGATCTCAGAAGTAAAACAAGTTTTCTAGATTAGGATGGATGAGGCGGAATATGTAACGTCAATCCATTTGTTCTTAGGCTTGGGGTCTAACAAGCTCAATTCTTACATAAACAATGGTCGGAGAATTTAGTGTTTACCTAGACATTAACCACCAACAGTTCTCCTCCCTTGGAGACGATACTCTCAATTAGATGCAGTGGCAGAGTTTAAATAATTTAGGATTATATTTTAGAACTTGACGATGTTAATCAACCGAATCGGGTTCGATTCTTAGCTATCAACAATATTGTGATCAAGATAAATGAGCTAGACGAACCCCGTGGAGTCAGCATCTATATTACATTAGGAACAAAACTTTAGACAGAGCTAACTCACTCTTAGGTTTTTATGGCCAAAGTCTTCAAATTTTAAACTAATGGAAAATGTTGTTTACAGTTGACACATATAATAATTGATTGATTCTTCTAAAAAACCTGGTTTTTATCTATAAGATAAGTAAAACTTGTAATAAAATTTGGCAGCCTCAACCTTTATAAGCGCGTGAACAGAATGCAATAGCTTTCGCATGAAATTTCTTGATTTGAAAAAAAGTAAAGTAGAGTTCCCCTTTTAGACCTTGTAGGGCAGATGATGTAAAGGTCATATGTTTCTGTGGCATACGGTAAACGAGGATGTCAAGAGGGCAGCACAACGACCAACTGCCCAGTCTTCACTAGGATTAGAACCTGGGATTCCGGTTCAGACGCCAAGCGCTTTACCGCTAAGCCACCGCGCACCCGGTTTAAAAGATGAAGTAATAATTAAGCTACAGAGTTTCTGTATTGCAAGAAATTGTTTATTAATGTAGTTTAAATTGTGTACAGCATGGCTCAGCCATCTCATTGTTTTGTATTAACTGGCAATGTCGCAGATGTTTTTTAAAATGTGAAATTTTAATAAATTGTTTAGTCTAAAAAAATAAATCTAGATTGAGATCGAAATTCAAATGTCCCTTTCGCAATGTCTAGACACGCAATTAAAATTATCAGAGTACTAACCTACTTTTTACCGAGTTTATAGTAGCTCTGTCTGATCAAAATCTTTTACATTTTATTTCTACCATTTCCCATTCTTGGATCAAGTTGAAACTTTGCACAATTATTCATTGTTGATGACAATGGATGAATCAATAAAAAAAAAAACCTAAACAATTAGTTAATCAATTTGTCGTAATTAATTAAATTTATTTGATATGCATTCTTGTTTAAATTAAAAACATAAAAAAAAAACTAGGAAAAAGGCTAATAACACCTTCTATATTTATAAGTTCTTGAATAGTTCAGTGGCAAAATACGACATCTTCCATCATGGAGGCTAACATTTGAATTAAGACAGGAACAACTTTTTTTCCAAAACAATTCATGCAATTTTTGAAAAAATATAATTGAGGTTTTAAAGAAAATGTGTATGTTAAACTCATTTTTCATAAAAAATTCGGATTTTTATTACATTTTTGAAAGCACTTAAAGCAGCCTATTGACAATCCCTAAACTAAACAACATGTGATCAACTATATGCATGCTCGGTAAACATTTGTGGACAATGTTTAGGATAAAAATGTTCTGGCAGATAAACTTCAAAATCATTAGTGGCCATGTTCGTTCCAATTGCTCCTCTCTTATATTTCCTATGTATCAAGTCTAGTTTGAAAGGAAGGTGGCTGCGTCTGCACATCACGCCAGTTCATCATCAGTCTCATCATTAGATCTGGAGTGATGATCGATCATTAAAAAAAAAAGCGTTCGTGTCCATGAAGACCTAGGTTAAACAAAGAGACACACTGTCATCGGCTTTCTGATTTCTCACACGGAGAGAAGGTTTGGATCAGATTATAAATAAGAGATATTCTGAAAATTATTGAGAAGGTTATAAATTATAAAAAAAAAAGAAAAAAACAACTAATGATCTAATTATTTCAACTGTTTAGCCTGTGTTGATCAAGTTTGTTGTCTAATCAGGGCCGGATGTAAGCAAGTGGAGGCGCCGAGGCAAAATATTTGTGGAGAACCCTACACTTTTTTGAAAGCTTTAATTATAATCCACTAATTAATAATAATGCTTATATTTAAAAACATACTATCTATATTATAAAGTAGAAAGTAAGATGTATGTATGTATGTATGTATGTTTGTATGTATGTATGTGCCGAATAGAAATCAAAACCGTTTGACCAATCTTGATACAACTTAGCAGAAATGTTCCTTGGGTACTAACTTAGAATCGTAGTGTATGTGTTGTATTCCTTAAACAAACTTCAGAACCTCAAAAAAAGTTGACCAACTCTGTGAAAGCATTATAACTACATCGATCTAGGCTATGTTTACCATATTTACATGAAAAGATCAAAAGGATCTAGATCTAGATCTAATTTTAAGAACTGCACTTTGCGCAGATAATTTTTTTACTTTGACAAATGAAAATACAAATTATAGTCTTTCGATTTCATTATTTAATCAAATTAATCTTCAAATTTGTGTTTCAAGTGCATTTTTACATAAATTCGTTCCTTATATCTGCGAATTTAGAATTCCTGAAGAGCATTCTTTCATTAGACATTACGCGAAATGTTATACATCTCTCCTAGGTCTGAAACTCTGATTCAACTTTAAGATGATAAGTACTTCTCTTCGCAAAGATAGTTTTATACTTAAACACATGAACATACTAATTATAGTTTATTCATTTCATATTTTAATCAAATTAACATTCAAATTTGTTTTTCTAAAGCATTTTTCATACATTCGTTCGCTAGAGCTGCGAAGCTGTGTTGAGATATATTCTAATAGTTTCATTCATGAATCTAATTTAAAAAAATGTCACGCATGCGCAGAGCGAAGCCTTCACGAGCAAAACTCAAGATCTAGATCTGCTTTATACTTTAACACATGAACATACAAAATTAAGTCTATTCATTTCAAATTTTAATCAAATATATGTAGGCCTACAAGCAAATGTTTTTATTTGAAAAATTGGATTTAAGTCCATTAGCTATTTAGATAGCTCCATTCATACTATTTTTGCCAGGATGGCTGCCTGGTCGTGCGGTTTGCACGCTGGACTGTCGTTCGGACTTATCGATGGTCCCGGGTTCAAACCCTGCCCGCTCCCATCCCCCGTCGTCCTGCGGGAGGTTTGGACTAGGAAGTAATTATCTTCAACTCTGAAGGAACATCCGAAATAAGTAAAATATTTTACAATATTTACAATATTTTACATTCACGCATTCCTTTTACTTATAAAATTATTATTCGTTTAATTGTTTACAAAGTCGAAAGTGATATGCAAATTAAGACCCGCGGGCCGCGGATAAATTATGTCTAGTATTTTATAAGAAAGAAAAAGAGTACTTTTATATTTCATCTCATTTTAATTCTTTTAAAAATATTTCATATGTAGATTTCAGTTTTAAAAAATGTATATTTTTGAGTTTGTCGAGGGTAAGGCATTGGGTTAACGCACTGACGTAGCTGCATTTATATATAATAGTTAACCCACGGCGTAGCATATGCTGCTATTTTGCAGGGCCAGCCTTAAGCTACTGCAACCTATGCGACCCGAGTGGGCCCGGAGCTTTTATTGGACCCGCGCTAATTCTAGGTGTAAGTTAAACCATTATAACTTATAACAGATTTCCTGATTTCCCAGGAGCTCCTGGAAATCTCCTGAAATTGCAAAATATACGAAAAAGGCATGGAAATCTCCGAAATTATTAAAATTTTTTGAAACTGATACAAATCTCCTGAAATATATAGACAAAAATTGTGATTTTGGGTTGTCATTCAATATGGAAAACGCCAATCCTACGCGCGATAAAAAAAACGGCATTATGCAATACCCGTAATTGTAGAATCTTGTGAAAGAAGCTTCTCGCGTTTCAAATTAATGAATAATTACTTGAGGTCAACAATTCTCGTAGATAGATTGAAACATTTGTTAATTCTTTCTATTGAGCGTGATCTAGGAAATATATATACTGAATGATATACTGTATGACTTCGTTACACGCAAGGCTCCTAAAGTAATTCTGTACGTAGTAAAGAATGAATAAAATGCAAAGACCAATTTATTTTCTAATACAAACTCTTAATTTTCACTTATTATCCGTATCCCTACCCAAACTTGGCCCCGCGCAATCCATTTCGCACAGGGCCCACAATGATTACGTCCGGCCCTGCTATTTAGTGACGGGTGAATACTTCTTGTTCTCCTACCTCTTTTTTTTTTTCTCGCTACTGAAGTTACGTGGGGGAACTCTTGTCCGACTTGTAGAAATAAAAGAGTGATCTTTTCTTTACTTCTTGGTGTCCAAATTGTTGAACAATGAAGAGAATTATATATAGAGAGATATATTTATTTATTACGAGCACGCCACAAGCGGACAGTTCTTAACCACGACAGTGTTGCCCCCCCCCCCCCCAAAAAAAAATGTTTACAATAAAAACAAAAAAAAAACCTTTAAATTTCTAACCCATCAAATTTCTTTTTATATCGCTTTTGTAGAGGCCCCTCTCTTGTGGAGTCCCCGGGACGGTAGCCCCGTCCTGTGTCTAATATGTGTATTGAAACTAAATTTAGATCCTCTATTAAATCCTACATGTCGTCCGAATCCCCCCCCCCCTTTTTTTTTTCCCAAAGCACTCCTTAATTTTCTTATCTTATCTTATATAATACAGACGTTACTTCAAAAAAGAAGATGATTACGTCCTACGCGTCAAGCAATTGAAATATATTGATAAAAATTTGTAAAACTTCACTCTCTCCTGATAACAGTGGCGTAACTAAAGGGGGGGGGGATGGGGGGAGAATTTTAAAATCCCCCCGGGCCCCCACCTAGGGGGGGCCCCCAAATGGGTGTCCGAAATTTATTTGTAAATACATAAATTAATATGTTTGATAGACAAATAGTGTCAACGGGTGTCTTTTTTTTTTCAACATTTATGGATTAAATTTATCACAAAGACTAAACCTAGATCTAGGTCTATCAGTGCGTTGACTTTGTTGACATTTTAAAAATATTTTTTCCCACAGAGATCAAATAAAAAAAAAAATTAGTCTTACATTTTAAACTTTGTTGCCACGAATAAAACTGCATGATATACAGCGAATTCCAGGTATCTTGTTACATTTACTAATAATAGATCTAAATGGCGAGTATTATATGGCTACACTAATTAACCTTGAAGCAAAATTTACAGAATCAAGTGTAACAGATCTAAAAGTTATTCTTAATAATGCTAGAATAGTCCATTATTCGGGTTTTGCGTCTATAATTTCAGAATTAAACTTCACACTCGAGTTATTACCCCTCTATTATCTTTCCTCATTCCAATGGAAACTCTCTTTTTGTTTACATCTAATCCTTTTACTTTCGCACAAAACATAAACAAAAAATAATGACGTAATATCATATAATATTAGCACATCCTTCCTTTTGAAGTTATTATCACACCCTTCCTTTTAAAGTTCTTAAGAGTGATATCTACTAGCAGGGACGGCCCTAGCATTTTCGGGGCCCTATGCCAAACGGATCGAGCGGGGCCTAGTCTGGGTAGGGATAAGCATAATGTCAAAATAATTTTTTTTGAATCAGAAAATAGGCCTACTTTCGTCTTTGCAATAATTTTTTAT
Organism: Biomphalaria glabrata; assembly: GCF_947242115.1. NCBI lineage: Eukaryota > Metazoa > Mollusca > Gastropoda > Planorbidae > Biomphalaria > Biomphalaria glabrata. Next base: position 32,191,785 of record NC_074712.1, on the reverse strand, counting down.
CAAATGAAAGCTCGCAATGCCACTTTTTATTTATTGTCACCCCAAAATGTCAATTTCGTCTATTCTTCAGGAGATTTGAATAAATTCAAAAAAGTTGAGGACTTTATCGTATATTTTGCCTTTTCATGAGATTTCCTGGAGGCCCTGGAAAATCAGGAGGTCGCGAAAACCCTGTTATTTTAAATACGTTATAATGGTTTAATTTAATAATGTACACTTGGAATTAGCGCGGGGCCTATGAAAGTATAGGCTGCAGTGGCCTAAGGCCGGCCCTGTCTACTAGGAACTTTAACAATTTGTCCATTTCTGGTTGTCTTGACTGGCACAACAAGTTCTCTAGACGTTGGTCTGTTTCGTTTGTTCCAACAGTTTGCAGTTCATTGTCTTCATCGGTATCATAGTACCCAGAGATGTCCTCATCGAAACTCTTATGTAAAAAGCGTTGATTTCTTCTGTATGTTTTTCCACCGTTTGTCTTTATGATGTAAGATCTGGGTGCTGAATGTTTTTTTTTTGACAACTGCTTTCTGCCATGTTTGACTCTCCGACAGAATAATCTTTAGGTAGTCTTGCTTTTGCCTCGTATTTCACTTTGCTTTTCATCTGTCGTTCGTTGAGTAATGTCTCTGCATTTTGAGATACCGATGGTTTCAATAGTTTGTGATCAGTTGGAATCATTCCCTGAGTCTTCTACTCGTCAGCAGTTGTGATGGTGAATACGGCAGTCCACTTATCGGAGTATTTCTATACTCGAGCATAACGAGATATGGATCTTTCCAACTTTTGTATGCTCTGAATTCTTTTGCTTTCGCACAAAATATAAACAACCAACTATGCAGTGGAAAATTAAGAATTTTTTGCCTATCTTGAATTCTGGTCAAAGCTCCTGCGCCCAATTAATATAGTTCGGAAGAAGCTACAAAAGTCTGGACTGCATATACGGGAAGCTGCTAAAGAAATTAGTACCCTTTCATGCTTTCTGCAAAATGATGACAAACTGATAAAAACCCAATCCATCGAAAAAGCAAAAGAAGGTAGTGAATACTATGGATTCCCTGTAATCAAAACAACCAGAAGAAAGAAAAGACTTGATGGGAAGTTGAGTTCTAATGTAGGACTGTCAATAGAACTGCAATTCAAACGTAATACGACAGAAGTGCTGGACAGATTTCATATGGAGATGAAGGGCAGATTCCAAAGGCTGGAAAGAAAATGAATACCTTTGGGTTTCTTCTTGAACCAAGACACCTGTTAGATGAAGACACGCTTGTGACAAACTGTGCTACTTTTCCTGTTTGTATGATGAAATAAATGAAAAATCGCTTTTTCAATGATGTCATTGATGCACGAGCATTTTCATTAACAAACCAGTAATACAATCACCAATAGACATATTGAGGAAACAGGCTTCATATGGGAATTGCGTGTGCTCAAACTTTGCAACCTCCTCCGAATACCGCTAACTCAGGTCACTTCCATTACGTCATGTGAGAGATCATTCTCAAAGCTCAATTTCATCAAAAACTATTTCAGGAGCACAATGACGCAAGAAAGGCTTATCATGGTTTTAATGTCAGTGAAGTTACAAATACTAGAAAGTATCTATGTAGTTGATGTTTTAGATGTCTTTGCTGCACAGAATGCACGACGTGAAGCGATATCAATTTAGATTTGTCACTTGTGCATTATTTAACAAATAAACAACGGTATTATTCATTAAAATAGTCTTGATGATTACTTTTTGTTAAGTTAACTGATATACTGAACCAATTTGATTTTGGGGCTTATTTATTTTTGCGTACATTATCTCATGTCATATGTCGAATGTCAAAATGCAAGGGGCCCCCAAAGAGGTCAATCCCCCGGGGCCCCCAAATCCCTAGTTACGCCCCTGCCTGATAATGTAATTTTTTTGTATCCTGCTTACACTAAAGCTAGTTAACATCCCCGATAGTTGAAGCTCTTTATCCCAAGTATCAAAGATTCTTAATCCGGAATATTGGAAGTTATACATTTTAATGCTTGTTGTTTGACAGAGTTATAGTACTTGTGACCCTACATTTACTTGGTGACGTGTAAACGTTTACACTATAAGAAAAAAAAATGTTCCTAAATATTTGATGAGATCTTTTTTACGTGTTTCATTGGAGACGAAAAATTACAGAACACTTTCAGTCATGGTTCTCAAACGTTTATAATTCCAACACCTCTTTAATTATGAGACACATAATGTAATACACGTAAGTTTTGTAACAACGTGAGACCTGTTTTGATACCAACAATAGCTGTACTAGACGAAATACAAAAAAAAATTATTTGTATTGACAATTATACGATTATAATCCTTTTCAACAGCTTACAAATTATTCAATGGGTTCAATAAAGAAAACAAAAGTGGCTTGGAACGAATCTCGAAAACGGCTCCGTTATTCCTACACCGTAGTACTGGGGGTGTGGAACCACTAATCAGTTCCCATCTCAAACAAGTTCCCATCTCAAACAAGTTATCTTAGTTCCATGGTTTAATGCATACATTTCTTTTCTATTATGATCAGTACAAATCCAATTCGAGGTTAGCATCACTTCCGTCTCACTGAACTAGATAATGACTAAGATAGTATAGGAGAAGATTTGCAGGCGGTTAATAAAGCTCACTTTCATTAGTGGATGTTCCGTACATCCGGGTACCTAGAGTCTAGAGCCGGCTTAATTCACAACGATTTCCTTAATTACTAAGTCAAAAGAGCGGACACACAGCCCCATTGTTTTTGTTTGTTTGTTTTTTGTTTTACCATCATACGAATTCGAAATACAAATATTACATTTCAAAGTCTCCTGAGATAAATAAGTTTACATAGATACAAACAGATAAATGCATTATTTATGTGTCTGCGTTTGTATGTGTTAGTATGTGTGCCTCTCTCGCGACAATCTTTTTGTCCTCTCCCTCCCACCTTCCCCCAAACAAACAAACAAAAAAAAAAAAAAAAACTCGCTGATGTACATTTGTACTCAATCATGCCCCCACATTAAATAAATGGGAATATTTTCCCTTCTTTTTTTGGTAAATAATATTTTTCTAATTTGACATTCACTTGCAGGTCACCCAAAACATGAATGGAGTTCGAAGCTTTGGTGCTGACAGAAACGAGGAATAAACACGAGATATAAAACAAATAATAATAGCAATATAATACGAATTTTTTTCAAAAAGGTGCCGGTACGCCGTACCGGTGCGTACCGTTACAAAATAGCCCTCGTTATAGTCATTTTATGTTAGTGTCACCACCATATTGATATATATGAAAGCTAAGCCACAAATATTTCCATAGCGTACTCTAATACAGACTAGATTTTGTTTCTATATAATTTTTATTTTCGTAGAATTATTACGATAAAATTTCTCTTGTAGTAAAAATTATTTCAATATATTTTCTCTCACTGTAAGACTTTTGTGGTTTAACCGCCCACCTTCTGTTTGAAATATCTCAAACTTAATCTTTCTGTCTGTTGGTGTGCCTTTCTGTCTGTCTCTGTTTTCATCAAGGTAGACTCCAAATGTTTATTAGAGATTGAAGAGTAGAAGCTTACTTTAATACAGGATCACTTGATCAAAGAGAAGTCTGAGCGACTGTATGATCATTTCAACTTTAGAAAAGACGAGATTCTGAAGATTGAATTAAGTTCATAAAGTTTGTAAAGATGACACATTGACAGAGTTGCTTAAATTTGAAGCTGTTTTTGTTTTCTTTTTAAATCTGGATGGAATTTCGTTGAAAATAGGTAAATCCTGGCTTAGTTTCATTGCCAAATGCATTAAATGAAAAGTTGAGTTAAATGAATATTTAAAAAATAAAACCATATATTAAAAAAAATCACAGCCTTCACCAAAAGTTCAGAAGCCAAATGCTTAACCCCTCAGCCACCGCGCCCAGGAAAAGAAGTTAAGTTCCCTTTCAGACCTTGCGATCTATTGGGCAAATGATGTTAATGCCATCCGTTTCTTTGGGCAATGGTTAACGAGCAGGGTGTCATGTGACCAGCACAACGACCAACCATTAGAGTTGGATGAACTCAGGGGCGCCCCAAAAAATCCCGAAATTCAAAATCCCAGTCATCACCAAGATCCGAACCCAGGACCCCAAGTTCGGAAGCCAAGCGCTTAGCCACTCAGCACAGCGACCAACCATTAAATTGGGTGGACTCAGCGGCGACCTAAGAATCCTGAAATTCAAAATTCCAGCTTTCACCGAGATTGGAACCCAGGATCAAAGGTTCGGAAGTCAAGCGCTTAGCCACTCCGCCGCCAACCCTCACACTTTAAGAATAAATGAAGTTTAATGAACACTCTACTTGAATAGTATATCAATATTATTTGTAACAAAAAAAAAAGGGAAACGACCGATTTACTTGCTCACGTGGACTGAAGTGAAGGTCACTCAGCTTGTAGTTATACTACAAAGTGTCACAAATTGATTGATTGGTGGATACGTCTTGGATACCTCCAGGTCTTGTTAGAAAAGAAATCTGATGATATAATATCAAGTTGCATGTCGGAAACATTATGTAGGCAAAGAAATGGCAGAATTCCTATTATTGAATTGAAATGATTTAATCCTTAAGTTGAAACAGAGAACACTCTATTAATCAAGCTAAAATGAATCTTATAATTAAAATTAAATAATAAATTCATAAAAGTAGACTTTACATGACGCTTGAAACTTACGAACTGAACAGATTTCGGAACGTGAAACAAGCTCGTCTCCTCTTTATATAGGTTTTCAGACCAAAAGTTCAAGAATGTACTCCAGTCTGAAACAAATTATTTCCCTTTCATTAATTTACTCTTCTGTGTAGAAACTCGAAGCTTCGAGAAGCCAATGTATAAACTTCCTGTTTACACTTCTCTCGGGACCTTCATGCGTACACCACGTGACACTAAGACTAAAAGATTAGAATCTCATCTATACGGTATTCAATCTATAAACGCATGTCTATATTTTTAACAAAATTTACATAGAAAATGTTACAGATAATATTCTATTCCAAGTTTGTTAAAGCGCCTACAAAAAAAAAGGTATAGAAATTACAATATTGTTTTGGAATTTCTATTCTTTGGGTAAGTGACGCCGATAACTTGCCTTGCCGACCTTGTTATGTTTAGTCTTTGACATATGATGAAGATCGAGAGGATCCTCAACGGTGATATTATAATGGCAAAGTCATGTAGGCATTTATTCAATGTGACGTAGACTCTATATAATTTATACTTTTTTTTACTGATGCCTGGGAAGGGGGGGGGGGGCGAGAGCAGGGAGGGTTATGGAGGCGGATGGTAGATCACTGCAGCCGACCCGTTTCCTGATGGATGTGTCAAGTTGACACTTGATAACTATCTCGCCACGAGGCCAGCCTTTAGAGATGACGCCAGACCACAGTTATTCATACATCTCACAACTACTGTTTACACTTAGCTAAAAAGAAAAAAAGTGATCCATCCAAAACACCTAACAGAAGAGTTTAAAAACTTTCTTTTAAAATATGTTAAAACAAAGTGAAAAAAACAGAGGTGACTGAGTGATTTTGCGTGGTAAAGCAATGGCTTCTATACCAAGAGTCTGAGGTTTGAATCCCAGTGAAGCTGTGATTTGAATTTCAGGATTTAGTATCCGCCTTGCCTCTGCTGGGTCCTAAATGTAAGAAAGTAAAGAAAGCGTAGAGTTGAATGTGAGTCATCAGTGCTGCTCAAAACGAAATAATGAAAAAAATATCATTTCGTTATCAAGGAACAGATAGACATTATAAGCTAAAGTTACTCATTATTGAATAGATTCATTGCTAGGACCCTGAATTGTATATTATGGGCGTGAGGCGGGCTTACATTGTATGTATGCTGAGTGAGCTTGAGTGGAATACCAAATAGAGAGATTTTTTTTTTTACGGTGTTGAACTACTGACGAGAAAATCTGTGGCATTTTACGTCTTGAGAGACGATCTTTTCCCTTTGCAACGTCTTGTATGACTAAAGAGGCCAATCCTTGATACACATCTTCGGTCACGGGTAGAGCATATGTAATCACCAGGCGCCGTTGCATTTTAACCCATCTTTCTGCTGCTGTTATGTATGGCAAATGCAATCCAATACTCTTCCTTTATGCTCGCTGGATTTATCCAGTGCCACTTTTTCCCAGCTGGCAGTGTCGATTTTGAAGAGCTTCATATCACATTTGCATACATCCGTATACAGTAAAAGTGGGCGAGAGAATAACATTCCAAATACTTTTGATTAACAATTACAGATCTAGATCTAAGCGTTCATTTCAGAAATAACTACGATCTCTTTAAAAAATTAAAACAAGATGCAACACGATGTTATAGTCCATTAAACAGAGCAACTGTCTTTTAGCTGTCTGCCTTACAGTTAAACTCAACGTGTTCTAGTCCCATCATCCTTCCTCTACCTTCTTCCTGTTTTTAAGCTCCGCCCCTTGAGTTAAAAACTAAAGCATCATTTCCAGAACACACGAACAATCCACAGCAAAGGGGAAATAAAAAATACAGATGTTATTGTGACGTCAAAAATGATAATGTCTCTCATGGTTACAAGGTCTTGGAAAAAAGAGAAATTCCCTCGTTCCTTTTTTTAAGACTCAGCAATCCATGATTCCTTGGGGCAGATGATCTAAATCTCTTGGTGTCTAGAGCAGGCGGTTAATAAGGGTGGCATGTTGCCAGGCACCCAATAAAATCGTATTTGCTCTGGCTGATAGGGTTAATTACCAATGTCTCATTTCTGGCTTCTGTGAGAAATCTTTCCCTTTGATAAAGGCTCTCTAGGGCCTAAGCATGACTTTTTCAAGATAATCTACAAAGGACACAGAGGTCAAATCTCAGTCTTCATTGGGATTTGAGCTCAAGACGCTCGATCAGAATCCTGCACATTAGCACTACACCCAAACCCTCTTTTCCAAAAAAAAAAAAAAAAAAAAAAGAGAAACTCTCTCTTCTAACAATGTAACTCGTACTTTTACCATCAATTAGTTATTTATAATTTGTTTCTTAAGTAAAAATTACCAACTAGATTAACCACTATACACACCGCTATCCCAAAATAAATTTATTTGATAATTTTGGCCTTTTAAGAGAATACAAATGATTAGACAATGATTTGTAAACAATATAGTTACTTCAAATACTTACATTCTTTCATCGCTAGCATACATAATGGGATGCATGGAAAATAAAAAACAACAACAAAAAAAAAAAAACATTTTCTACTTTTTGTACAAACACTAAGGTAAACTAAACATTCATATTTCATTTGTCTTTGAGAAACTAAGGAAAAAAACAAATTTGACTATAAATGAGACAAGTCATGCTTACTATGTAAGGGCGGACTGGCTATATGGGCATTTGGGCAAATGCCTGGTGGGCCGGTACCCAAAAGGCCGGTAGGGTTACGTAAAGGGCCTCGTGAATGCCACTATGGCACGTATTAAATTGTTAAAGCTTTATAATATTCTTTTATAAAAGTGGCCCTCTGAGCGTCGGGTTTAAACAAAAATCGTTGAAAAAGGACCACGTGATGATGATCTTGTTCACATTGAACAAAGTTCGTCCTTTTGAAATTCCATCTGTGTCCTATGTGTCAAGTGGTTATGGATAAACGTTCATGAATCAATGTAAGTGCTAGATTCACTGGTTTCTAATCAAATTTGTTTATTGTCTATTTCCTGTACTTTTATTACCGTTTTTATTTTTGGTGTGTCCCGCGACTTGACTGTCGGAAATAAAAATGGCCCGCCGACCGAATAAGGTTGAGCATCACTGATATGGAGCATGCGTACAGCTATTGATACATTATTAAACTTAACATTTGAGGAAAGGTAGGCCTGTAATTGGAGCCCCTCGTACGATATATAATTTATGGGCCGGAGTGTATAGAAATGCCAGGGCCGATTTTGATACCCAGTCCGCCCCTGTTATACTATGTGCGTAATTTTAGCCTGAATGATTTTTTTTACTTAAAACTTCCACTTTCCGACTTCATTTGAGACCATTCTTTAACACGGACCTGACCTGCGACGTTGTACAGACCTTGTGTCTCCACTGCCCACAGGTTGCGACGTTGTACAGACCTGTGTCTCCACTGCCCACAGGTTGCGACGTTGTACAGACCTGTGTCTCCACTGCCCACAGGTTGCGACGTTGTACAGACCTGTGTCTCCACTGCCCACAGGTTGCGACGTTGTACAGACCTGTGTCTCCACTGCCCACAGGTTGCGACGTTGTACAGACCTGTGTCTCCACTGCCCACAGGTTGCGACGTTGTACAGACCTGTGTCTCCACTGCCCACAGGTTGCGACGTTGTATAGACCTGTGTCTCCACTGCCCACAGGTTGCGACGTTGTACAGACCTGTGTCTCCACTGCCCACAGGTTGCGACGTTGTACAGACCTGTGTCTCCACTGCCCACAGGTTGCGACGTTGTACAGACCTGTGTCTCCACTGCCCACAGGTTGCGACGTTGTACAGACCTGTGTCTCCACTGCCCACAGGTTGCGACGTTGTACAGACCTGTGTCTCCACTGCCCACAGGTTGCGACGTTGTACAGACCTGTGTCTCCACTGCCCACAGGTTGCGACGTTGCAGGTCAGTGTTCAGGCCTTCTATGCTGATTGGCCTCGCTTCACTGAAAGTCTGAGGTAATAGTGGGAATTGAAAAAAAAAGTTTAAAAAAGTTTTTATGTATGTGTTTGTAATTCATTCTACGTGATGGTAAAAGAATTACCTTAAGAATAATAAATTAAGCTTTTTAAGCATTGTTATTTAATTCTGAGGAGGTTGTGTTTCTTGCCAATGATCTAAGTGACAGAGTGAAAATTTTTTGGAATTACAATTTTAAAAAAAAAGCTGTTGACTCCAACTACTGCAGGTGTTAAACTGAAAAAGTATTGGCAAGGCATTTTCAAAATATGAAAGACATGTTGACAAAATGTTTCTTTCATTATTGGAATGGTAAAGAAAGTTCCTCAGATGAACAAATCGGTTTTTACCAAGCTTCTATCAAGTCAATCCAACTGTCTGTTTGTCTCCTAAATTATTTCTCCCACTTCCCATTCTCAAATCAAGTTGGAACGTTGCACAATTATTCGATGTCGATGACAAAACATGAATCGATCTATAAATTGACACATTAATGAATCAATTATTCGTAATTAATTTTATATACAATGAACTAAGGAGGCGCGATGGCTGAGCGGTGATCCTGGTGAAGACTGGTATTTTTACTTTCGGGATCTTTAGGGCGCCTCTGAGACCACCAAGCTCTGATGGGTATCTGACATTAGTTAGGAAAAGGTAAAGGCTTTTGGTCGTTGTGCTGACCACATGACACCCTCGTTAACCGTTGGCCATAGAAACAGATGACCTTTACACCATCTTGTCCCTAGATCACAAGGTCTGAAAGGGAAAACCTTTTTCTTTTACTTTTATTATGAACTAAACGATCGTGAGATATAAGCCATGTGTAGAGAGTCAGGTTTTTGTTGTGTTTTAAGTTTGTTTAAAATCGCTTTGGAAATCTTCTCTCGAATTACTCCCCCCCCCCCCCAACTAGTCCACAAAAGTGATTGGACTATAGCACACTGAGCCCACTAGAAATATGAAAGTTTCAATAATCAAAACCGATTAATAAAAAAAAATTCAAATTCCAAAGTCGTTTTATGCTTGTGTTTGTCAAGAGTCTGGCCCTATTAAAAGTTATTCACACCGGTTGTTCCGAATTTAAATTATAATTTCACTCGGTGTAGGCAAGGTTTTTAAAAAGTATTTATTTTTAGATTTAACTTTTTGTTTTTATTGATGATTAATTTTTTCCACAAATAAATTGAAATTATTATTTCTTTTTTTTTCAGATTTCAGACTTGTAAATTAAATCGTGTATGTTACAATGTGACTTTTCAATGTCGGAAAGAATTACGCAAAGACATCACGTGATTTTATTCTCACATCGTCTGCTCAAGTCATGGATTCTGTCCCCCTGTTCGTCTGGACATGCTTTATGCTGTCGCTAAGAAGTGAGTACCCGAATGCGAGCTTCATTTAATCCTTACTTCTGATTTCCTCCCATCCCCTCCCCTAACGGCTTCTTCCCTACTCCGACCTCCACCCTCCCCGTCTCTTCTCTGCCTCCATCCTTCGGTATTTAAAACTGACTTACGCTGTTTTTTTTCTTCTCGTCTGCTGGCACTCATGGTTCGGTGCTGGCCGCAACAGTTTCCAACACTAGGTAATTGCTTTTCAAAATGTCTTCATTTTTATTTGCATTCGTTGTGTTTCCTGTTTGGATAATTTCATTATTTTAATCGGTTATTTCAGTAAAGTTTGTTCTATGGTATACGGAATATTTGTTATTTTAAACTTTAGAAATAGTTGTATTTTTGTGATTAAAAATTTCTCAGGCGACTCAATAGATGCTATTTTAATTTAACCATCCGTTATACCATTGTGTGTAGGTGAAGTTTAAAGAATTTTATTGTCAATATATTGAACTTTCAGTTTGTGATTATTCTCTCCGTAATTTTCTTCGTCGTTCTAAAGTTATTTTTTTAAAGACAATTTCTTCTTTAAGAATCGAACCAAATTACATAGCTATTTTTTTTTATTCTGAATAACCAACAAACAGGCGTTTCTTGTATGTTTTTTAAAGAAAAGTTTTTACTCCGCCTTAATTCTCCCCTTTCCCACGGAAAAAAAAAATCCTGGTTAAGCGATTGTAAAAGTATACTCAGAGTATATATAACATTCTAATGATAGGCCTTTATATCCTGACTTACAAGACGGTGCACAAAATGTTTCTAAACTTCTGTTTATTTTTTGTAAAGATTTAATGACTAAGACCTTCGAGCGGAAATACCCGCTGAAATATGTCTGCTCAAGATAAAGATGGTCTAGACCAAAGTTAATTTTAGAAGAGAATATAATTATGGTACAACTAGAGTTGTTGCAGTGTGGCCAATTAGCTAGTAATTCTTTTTCCAAAGATATACATCAAATGTTAAATTTCTAGGAAAATCGTTAGAGCCGTTCTCGAGAACCGTGTCTACTAACCCAGGTTTTTGTTTTTGTTTGACTGGATAAAGAATTAGCAAGCTGATTAGAGGAATTGTAATAAAAAGATCTCGTAATTCTTAGTGACACTAGATTGCTTGGTATGTTGTTGTTTTTTAAGCAATAGTATTCAGTGTAGACCGCCGAAAATCTATTCTTTGTGTGGATCTTACATTTGAATGATAGGCTCTGATCTTTTTCGATGTGTACCTCTGGTGAAGGAAGGTACTTGTATGTCTGCTAGAGGCGTGTCATTGACGTTTCTTGTTGTGTGTCTATTAGAGGCGTTTCATAGAAGTAAGTGCAATTGAAGTAACTTAATATATGTCTATCAGAAGCGTGCAATTGAAGTAACTTGCAGTATTTCTATTAGAGGTGTGCAATTGAAGTTACTTGCAGTATTTCTATTAGAGGTGTGCAATTGAAGTTACTTGCAGTATTTCTATTAGAGGCATGCAATTGAAGTTACTTGCAGTATTTCTATTAGAGGCATGCAATTGAAGTTACTTGCAGTATTTCTATTAGAGGTGTGCAATTGAAGTTACTTGCAGTATTTCTATTAGAGGCGTGCAATTGAAGTTACTTGCAGTATTTCTATTAGAGGCGTGCAATTGAAGTTACTTGCAGTATTTCTATTAGAGGCATGCAATTGAAGTTACTTGCAGTATTTCTATTAGAGGCATGCAATTGAAGTTACTTGCAGTATTTCTATTAGAGGCGTGCAATTGAAGTAACTTGCAGTATTTCTATTAGAGGCATGCAATTGAAGTTACTTGCAGTATTTCTATTAGAGGTGTGCAATTGAAGTTACTTGCAGTATTTCTATTAGAGGCGTGCAATTGAAGTTACTTGCAGTATTTCTATTAGAGGCATGCAATTGAAGTTACTTGCAGTATTTCTATTAGAGGCATGCAATTGAAGTTACTTGTAGTATTTCTATTAGAGGCATGCAATTGAAGTTACTTGCAGTATTTCTATTAGAGGTGTGCAATTGAAGTTACTTGCAGTATTTCTATTAGAGGCGTGCAATTGAAGTTACTTGCAGTATTTCTATTAGAGGCATGCAATTGAAGTTACTTGCAGTATTTCTATTAGAGGCATGCAATTGAAGTTACTTGCAGTATTTCTATTAGAGGCATGCAATTGAAGTTACTTGCAGTATTTCTATTAGAGGCATGCAATTGAAGTTACTTGCAGTATTTCTATTAGAGGCATGCAATTGAAGTTACTTGCAGTATTTCTATTAGAGGCGTGCAATTGAAGTTACTTGCAGTATTTCTATTAGAGGCGTGCAATTAAAATAAATTAAATCAAAGTATGTCTGTTAGAGGCGCGTCAGTGAAGTAACTTGTTGTATGTCTGTTAGAGTGTGTCGTTGAAGCTTATTGCTCGAGTCGTGTGTCGAACCTCGAGCCCCCTTCATAATCTAAACTTTTTCAATGGTGTACCAGTGCCACTCCATCGAGTCCCTCCCCATCTCATCAACAGCATGCCATCGTTTTCTCCGTGCCTCTCCATAATGTTTTTATTAGATGTAGTCTTTTATGGGGCCTTCTAAATATACACACATCTACATTCGTTGGCAATGAACGCTCTTAATATTTCAGTCTCAAAACTCATGTACCGGAAACTATTACAAGTCCAAGAGACGCATTAAGAAGATAACTCTTTCAAAGGGAGACTACTTCAACCAAAGACTCAAGAACCTTACGCTGAACCACTTAAAAACAAATTTATTCTACGGTATACCATTAAGACCTTAATGCTTGGCTATGGTGAACTCTGCCTAGAATAAAGTTTGTTTAGACGAAGACATTTGACTGAGTTATATCCATCATGTATGTTTACTTCTAAGTCAATTTGTATAAAAGCAACTTTGTGCCAGTGTTCCACTCTAAGGATAGATCAAATAGCATGTCCCTTCTATAGTATCTCTTGATATACATTTCCGGTCCCCTAGACTTTACATGGAAATACATGTCCGTGCTATGTTGAGAATGTTGAAGCGTAGCTCTTGTATGTTACATTGTGTTGTTTTTTCTAAATCCGAAATACACTGTTCAATTGTTTGCTTCTGTGAGTGGCAAAAAGAATGATCTGGAAGTTGGACACAAACAAATAAAGAAGTGTCTTGTTACGTGTCTTGTGACGTGTCTTGTCTTGTATTTCTTGTGGAACTTCAACGTCATTTTATTTGTTACTTTTACACAATGGTAACTGAACCATAATCTTCAAATACAAAAACAAAATTTAATAAAATACTCAGAAAGACACAAAGATAAAGGCACATTCCTCGTCCCATATGCTAGGACAAAGTTGTACAAATACTCCTTCTTCCCTAGTGCTATTAGAGCATGGAATGGGTTGCCTGAGCTAGCCAGGAAAACCAGTGACTTGGCAGAGTTTAAGTCATTGGTTAATATGCATGACTGAATGCATGACGCGTAGGACGTAATCATCTTCTTTTTTTGAAGTAACGTCTGTATTATATAAGATAAGAAGATAAGGTAACTATGAAAGAAAAACAAAATACATGAAGCATAGCCATTACCACAGTGTTTCTCAAACTTTTTACTAGTAACGCTTCATCCCCCCCCCAAAAAAAAAATCATTTGCACATCATAGCCAGTTGTTGTCTGGGGAAGCGAAGTTGGCCCCCACAGTGGGGTAGAGGAAGTTTTTACAATATGTTGAAAATCTAATTTACGTCATGATTCTTCATTAAATCTTCAAGTTTCTTTCGTTCTTTTCTTTATGGCTAAAGCTTTCTTAGAAACGTTACTTTCTGGTGTTAGTACTGAGCACAACCAAACATCCGCTCCCCTTTATTCGTGGTCACAGCATGAACACGCACACACACTCACTCCATAACACTCACATATACTCCATTACACTCACACACTATCCGTAACACTCACACACACTCTCCATAACACTCACACACTATCCGTAACACCCACACACACTCCATAACACTCACACATACTCCATTACACTCACACACTATCCATAACACTCACACACTCCCCATAACACTCATACACACTCCATAACACTCACACACTCCATAACACTCACACACTCCCCATAACACTCACACACTCCATAACACTCACACACTATCCATAACACTCACACACTCCCCATAACACTCATACACACTCCATAACACTCACGCACTCCATAACACTTACACATACTCCATAACACTCATACAGTCCATTACACTCACACACACTCCATAGCACTCACACACACTCCATAACACTCACACACACTCCATAACACTCACACACTCCATAACACTTACATATACTCCATAACACTCACACGCACACTCAATAACACTCACACACACTATCCATAACACTCACACACACTCCACACTTTAACATTGATTTAAAATTGAAATAAAAGTACAGGTATCTTGTCCCTTGAACAATAAAATGGCCGTTTTCACCAATCCCCCCTCTCTTAAAGTTAGGACTTTGTGCTCGTATTGTAAGGAATTCGACTTCTCCCCTCTTATATAGGCAAGTTTCATTTCGACTTTAACTCTCTTTGATTTATTTGTTTTGTTTACAAAGACAACCCTTCATTTGTTTGTTTGTTTACAAAGACAACCCTTCATTTGTTTGTTTTGTTTACAAAGACAACCCTTCATTTGTTTGTTTTGTTTACAAAGACAACCCTTCATTTGTTTGTTTTGTTTACAAAGACAACCCTTCATTTGTTTGTTTTGTTTACAAAGACAACCCTTCATTTGTTTGTTTTGTTTACAAAGACAACCCTTCATTTGTTTGTTTTGTTTACAAAGACAACCCTTCATTTTGTTTGCATTCTCCGATGTATTCATCCTTCAACACATATTTCAGTTGTCAAATCTATATATTGCATCCATGTTTAGTTTGAACCTTAAATAATAAGAATGACACAGATCTTTTTAATACTGTTGGTATTGTTTTTTTGTTTTTTTTATTTAGACAGAATATAAAAGGAAGCGGAAATGACGAGAAGTATATTAAAAATAAGTACACTTTTGGCGAAAGAAAAAAATACGGATTTCGTGTGCTATTTCTTATCATGCTTTATCTATAGGATGCGGTCTTTTGAGGAGATACCGAACATTAGATACAAAGGTTTGATAGAAAGCTTGCAGTTTTTCGCGATTTGTGCTAGTCAGGCTATGAATTTGTCAAAACTGGTTCTTAGCATTCGTGTAGGAGGTAAACGGAGCCTGAGTACGAAATTTCATGCGAATCCGTTCGACACTTTGAGAGATCTCTTGATCAACAGTCAGTCATCGAGTCAGAGCCACGTATGCGACTGACTCTTTAAAGCGAGGATTGGATTTAACAGTCATCTTCGAGCTTAAGGGAAATGAGAAATGTGTTCATCTTCGACTACGAGGGAGGATCATGGAGTCAGAGGTAAAGAACTATTGAGAAGATTTAATAGAGTACTAAGCAATTTTGGTGAAATGGACATAATTGCTATTGTTTCTTTTGCGCTTTAGTTGATCCCGGGGATGAGGTGACCGAGTGGTTAAGCGATTGGCTTCTGAACCTGGGGTCCTAGGTTCAAATCTCAGTGAAGACTGATTTTGAATTTCTGGATTTTTAGGGCTTCCCTTGAGTCCACCCAACTCTAATGGGTACATGACTTTAGTTGGGAAAAGAAAAGAAGGCTGGTCGTTGTGCTGGCCACATGACACAAGGTCTGAAAGGGAAACTACTTTTTACTTAGTTGATCTTATCCTTTTATGTATAAATAAATTTTCTTTATAGGACTGACTGGAGACCAATTGTCATAGTAGGTCTGTCTGCAGACCAGTGAAGTGGCAGGTCTGTAGTCAAGTAAGACTTTAAAAAGATACACAGTTTAGCTGAGCGATAAAATGCTAAACAATTTTATTCGTTGATTCCGAGATCGAGTCCTGATGGTTGCTGTCACTTATTTTCATTTATTTTAGGGCCCCCGAAAGCGGAAAAGACGCTATTAATTTTGTTTTGAATGTCTGTCCGTCCGTCCGCCCGTTTAGATCTCGTTAACTAGATTAGATAGTGAAAATCCGACATCATATTATTTTATATTATTCAAAGTTCTGATGCAAATGTTATTTTTTCTTTTCTGAAATCGAAAAAATCTAATTTTTTAAATCACTTATGCAAGCAGTTTTTTCGTAAAAATACACCGCCTTTACAACTATTCACTATTAATAGTATCAAACATGAAAAGCTCTTTTGTAGGGGAAAGACTATTTACCATATCTGTAACACATTTATGCCAATGGTTTTAGAATTTTTGTCAAAAAAAATATATACCTCCGTATCTGTCTTGTATTTAAGTAGGTTCTGTCATTCTAGCTACTACATATTGTTCATATTATAAGGTAACTGCAGCTATATCATCATAGTCGGGAGGAACTAAAATAAAGGAAATAATTTTTTGAACTTTTTTTTTAAAGGAATTTTTTTTTCTTGGGGATTTGAATAAGAGATTGATCCTTTACAAAACAATTAGATATTCATTGTAAGACATCAGTAAGGCCAGGTTCACATTTAACTTCACATTCACTTTCACCTATCCTTTGGTCTGCTGGACCGCTGGGGCACCACACAAGATTTGTCACCCTGCTTTCTCCATTCTTCTCTGTCATTTGTCTTTGATAGAATTGCATTCTGATGTTCTTTCTGAAAATATTGAAACCTGCCTTTTTACCTGCTTGGGTAGACCACTTCGGGGGCCAATCTTGAGTTTGTGTTTCCACACAAACTGTCTTTGTAACCTTGTTAAAGACGTATTTAATGATTTAATGTTTGGAGGAGCAAATAGTTATTTTTTGTGCCGAGGACATACAGCGGAGTCGGAAAAGGAAAAACACAATTCTATGCTTGGTTCGTAAAGCAATTAACAGACAGGCTCTAAAATCTAACACAAAGCAATGTGAGAGATTTTTTTTATAGAAACAAAAGAATGCTGTTACAAGAAATAACTCAATTGTAACGTAACAAAAGAAAAATTTTACCAAATCACACACTGTGCATTCAAAGGGCCATCCCGAAAATACAGATGCTCACAAAAGCAGAATCAATACATACACAATGATATCTTGTATAGACATACAATTGCGTGTTTATAGAAAGTATATTCGTACAATGTCACGATGTCTGCACAGGTTCACTTATACAAACATGATCCTGTTTAACGTTTGCTTCATTGACATCAACAAATCTTATGGTACAAGAGAACCTGGTGCAATGAAAATAATGTCATTTATGTCTGTAGGAAGTAAAACCAGGGTGTACAAAGATACAGTGTGACAAAGCCAATGCTAGGCTATTGTGATTTATGTCTCTTTGTGACATTGGAAACTAGAGGGTGAAATAAAGTGTGACATTGGAAACTAGAGGGTGAAATAAAATGTGATATTGGAAACTAGAGGGTGAAATAAAGTGTGACATTGAAAACTAGAGGGTGAAATAAAGTGTGATATTGGAAACTAGAGGGTGAAATAAAGTGTGACATTGGAAACTAGAAGGGTGAAATAAAGTGTGATATTGGAAACTAGAGGGTGAAATAAAGTGTGATATTGGAAACTAGAAGGTGAAATAAAGTGTGACATTGGAAACTAGAAGGGTGAAATAAAGTGTGACATTGGAAACTAGAGGGTGAAATAAAGTGTGATATTGGAAACTAGAGGGTGAAATAAAGTGTGACATTGGAAACTAGAGGGTGAAATAAAGTGTGACATTGGAAACTAGAAGGGTGAAATAAAGTGTGACATTGGAAACTAGAAGGGTGAAATAAAGTGTGACATTGGAAACTAGAAGATTGAAATAAAGTGTGATATTGGAAACTAGAGGGTGAAATAAAGTGTGACATTGGAAACTAGAGGGTGAAATAAAGTGTGACATTGGAAACTAGAGGGTGAAATAAAGTGTGATATTGGAAACTAGAGGGTGAAATAAAGTGTGACATTGGAAACTAGAAGGGTGAAATAAAGTGTGACATTGGAAACTAGAGGGTGAAATAAAGTGTGACATTGGAAACTAGAGGGTGAAATAAAGTGTGATATTGGAAACTAGAGGGTGAAATAAAGTGTGACATTGGAAACTAGAGGGTGAAATAAAGTGTGACATTGGAAACTAGAGGGTGAAATAAAGTGTGACATTGGAAACTAGAGGGTGAAATAAAGTGTGACATTGGAAACTAGAGGGTGAAATAAAGTGTGACATTGGAAACTAGAGGGTGAAATAAAGTGTGACATTGGAAACTAGAGGGTGAAATAAAGTGTGATATTGGAAACTAGAGGGTGAAATAAAGTGTGATATTGGAAACTAGAGGGTGAAATAAAGTGTGACATTGGAAACTAGAAGATTGAAATAAAGTGTGACATCGGAAACTAGAGGGTGAAATAAAATGTGACATTGGAAACTAGAAGGGTGAAATAAAGTGTGATATTGGAAACTAGAGGGTGAAATAAAGTGTGACATTGGAAACTAGAAGGGTGAAATAAAGCGTGACATTGGAAACTAGAGGGTGAAATAAAGTGTGATATTGGAAACAAGAGGGTGAAATAAAGTGTGACATTGGAAACTAGAGGGTGAAATAAAGTGTGACATTGGAAACTAGAAGGTTGAAATAAAGTGTGATATTGGAAACTAGAAGGGTGAAATAAAGTGTGATATTGGAAACTAGAGGGTGAAATAAAGTGTGATATTGGAAACTAGAGGGTGAAATAAAGTGTGATATTGGAAACTAGAAGGTTGAAATAAAGTGTGACATTGGAAACTAGAGGGTGAAATAAAGTGTGATATTGGAAACTAGAAGATTGAAATAAAGTGTGACATTGGAAACTAGAGGGTGAAATAAAGTGTGATATTGGAAACTAGAAGATTGAAATAAAGTGTGACATTGGAAACTAGAGGGTGAAATAATATGTGATATTGGAAACTAGAAGATTGAAATAAAGTGTGACATTGGAAACTAGAGGGTGAAATAAAGTGTGACATTGGAAACTAGAAGATTGAAATAAAGTGTGACATTGGAAACTAGAGGGTGAAATAAAGTGTGATATTGGAAACTAGAGGGTGAAATAAAGTGTGATATTGGAAACTAGAAGGTTGAAATAAAGTGTGATATTGGAAACTAGAGGGTGAAATAAAGTGTGATATTGGAAACTAGAAGGTTGAAATAAAGTGTGACATTGGAAACTAGAGGGTGAAATAAAGTGTGATATTGGAAACTAGAAGATTGAAATAAAGTGTGACATTGGAAACTAGAAGATTGAAATAAAGTGTGATATTGGAAACTAGAAGGGTGAAATAAAGTGTGACATTGGAAACTAGAAGGGTGAAATAAAGTGTGATATTGGAAACTAGAAGGGTGAAATAAAGTGTGACATTGGAAACTAGAAGGTTGAAATAAAGTGTGATATTGGAAACTAGAAGGGTGAAATAATGTGTGATATTGGAAACTAGAGGGTGAAATAAAGTGTGACATTGGAAACTAGAGGGTGAAATAAAGTGTGACATTGGAAACTAGAAGATTGAAATAAAGTGTGACATTGGAAACTAGAGGGTGAAATAAAGTGTGATATTGGAAACTAGAGGGTGAAATAAAGTGTGATATTGGAAACTAGAAGGTTGAAATAAAGTGTGATATTGGAAACTAGAGGGTGAAATAAAGTGTGATATTGGAAACTAGAAGGTTGAAATAAAGTGTGACATTGGAAACTAGAGGGTGAAATAAAGTGTGATATTGGAAACTAGAAGATTGAAATAAAGTGTGACATTGGAAACTAGAAGATTGAAATAAAGTGTGATATTGGAAACTAGAAGGGTGAAATAAAGTGTGACATTGGAAACTAGAAGGGTGAAATAAAGTGTAATATTGGAAACTAGAAGGGTGAAATAAAGTGTGACATTGGAAACTAGAAGGGTGAAATAAAGTGTGATATTGGAAACTAGAAGGGTGAAATAATGTGTGATATTGGAAACTAGAGGGTGAAATAAAGTGTGACATTGGAAACTAGAGGGTGAATAAAGTGTGACATTGGAAACTAGAAGATTGAAATAAAGTGTGACATTGGAAACTAGAGGGTGAAATAAAGTGTGATATTGGAAACTAGAAGATTGAAATAAAGTGTGACATTGGAAACTAGAGGGTGAAATAAAGTGTGACATTGGAAACTAGAAGATTGAAATAAAGTGTGATATTGGAAACTAGAAGGGTGAAATAAAGTGTGACATTGGAAACTAGAAGATTGAAATAAAGTGTGATATTGGAAACTAGAAGGGTGAAATAAAGTGTGACATTGGAAACTAGAAGGTTGAAATAAAGTGTGATATTGGAAACTAGAAGGGTGAAATAATGTGTGATATTGGAAACTAGAAGGTTGAAATAAAGTGTGACATTGGAAACTAGAAGGGTGAAATAAAGTGTGACATTGGAAACTAGAAGATTGAAATAAAGTGTGACATTGGAAACTAGAAGGGTGAAATAAAGTGTGATATTGGAAACTAGAGGGTGAAATAAAGTGTGACATTGGAAACTAGAGGGTGAAATAAAGTGTGACATTGGAAACTAGAAGATTGAAATAAAGTGTGATATTGGAAACTAGAAGGGTGAAATAAAGTGTGATATTGGAAACTAGAAGGGTGAAATAAAGTGTGATATTGGAAACTAGAGGGTGAAATAAAGTGTGACATTGGAAACTAGAAGATTGAAATAAAGTGTGACATTGGAAACTAGAGGGTGAAATAAAGTGTGATATTGGAAACTAGAGGGTGAAATAAAGTGTGACATTGGAAACTAGAGGGTGAATAAAGTGTGACATTGGAAACTAGAAGATTGAAATAAAGTGTGACATTGGAAACTAGAGGGTGAAATAAAGTGTGATATTGGAAACTAGAAGATTGAATTAAAGTGTGACATCCGAAACTAGAGGGTGAAATAAAGTGTGACATTGGAAACTAGAAGATTGAAATAAAGTGTGATATTGGAAACTAGAGGGTGAAAAAAAGTGTGATATTGGAAACTAGAAGGGTGAAATAAAGTGTGATATTGGAAACTAGAGGGTGAAATAAAGTGTGACATTGGAAACTAGAAGATTGAAATAAAGTGTGACATTGGAAACTAGAAGGGTGAAATAAAGTGTGACATTGGAAACTAGAAGATTGAAATAAAGTGTGACATTGGAAACTAGAAGAGTGAAATAAAGTGTGACATTGGAAACTAGAAGATTGAAATAAAGTGTGATTTTGGAAACTAGAGGGTGAAATAAAGTGTGATATTGGAAACTAGAGGGTGAAATAAAGTGTGACATTGGAAACTAGAAGGGTGAAATAAAGTGTGATATTGGAAACTAGAAGGGTGAAATAAAGTGTGACATTGGAAACTAGAAGATTGAAATAAAGTGTGACATTGGAAACTAGAGGGTGAAATAAAATGTGACATTGGAAACTAGAAGGGTGAAATAAAGTGTGACATTGGAAACTAGAAGGGTGAAATAAAGTGTGACATTGGAAACTAGAAGGGTGAAATAAAGTGTGACATTGGAAACTAGAAGGGTGAAATAAAGTGTGATATTGGAAACTAGAAGATTGAAATAAAGTGTGACATTGGAAACTAGAAGGGTGAAATAAAGTGTGACATTGGAAACTAGAAGGGTGAAATAAAGTGTGACATTGGAAACTAGAAGGGTGAAATAAAGTGTGACATTGGAGACTAGAACTGTATTGTTATAATTGTTCGAAGTATAAAAAGAAATTAATTTAAATTTGGCTAGAGCACTAGAAAATATCTAGGCTACATTGAACAGACTATACGTCTCTATGTAAATTAATGTTGAGAAAGATTTAACGCACCGTCTTCTAAATCTATGTCTAAAGGCCTATCATTAGAATAGTAGAATAGTCGATTTATGCATTCTATTAACCAGGATTTTTTCTCTGGGGCAGAATGGGGCGTTGTAAAAAATGTTCCATTTTGTTTTTAATCTTAACATTCATGAATTTGCAAATTAATCTCTCTTTAATTTGTATAAAGAATGTATTTTTTTTCAAAAATATTTTTAAAAAATATATTTCTGGTTTCAATGCATCTATATAAGTCACTCGTTCGGAATGGGTGGGCAAGTCTGGATGGGGTGAACAAGGTTCTCGAAAAGGGTTAAAAAATTCCTAGAAATTTGAGAGTTGATGTATATCTTTGGGAAAGAATTACAAGCTCGTTGTCCACACTGGGAAATCTTAAATTCATTATAAATTTTCAAAGTATGAAAAGAAATTAATTGGCTAGTGGACTAGAAAGTCATTATCTTGGACAGACTATATCTTCGGGTATTTCCGCATGTAGGCCCTAGTCATTGAAGAGTTCAACAAATTAATGTTCATGAACATCATTAGAATATTATAAAGTCTAGTAGATTTATACATTTGATTAACCAGAATGTTTTCTCGGGGCGAGGTAAACAATTTTCCATTTAGTTATTTAGAGCGAAATAATAGCTCTATAAGGTGTATAAAGGATGTATTGTCTTTTTGACAAAGTATATTCTTTATATTCTTTTTAAGCCAGCATTGTATTTAAATGCTACAGTAGAGAAATCAATCATTGGAATCAACCAAGGTCATAGTCGTAAGCAAGTTTCCATATTCAGCAGACGATTGATTGACATGATAAATGATTAACGTTTGAAGTCTTTGTTTTTCTTTTGTCTTTCTGTTGTCTAGATTCTAGTTTTCTACTTCCTTTCAGAGTTTTAACAAACAGGATCGGTCATGCCTTTATACGTTTTACATAAAATACCCGGAAATCTATATTTATAGATAAATAAAATCTGAGTTTACATAGCATTTCAAATTAATAATTTTTATAACATTTATTTAGGTAACTAATAAATAAATAAAATTTGCAAATATATGAACGTATTTTTTTTCTCATTAAAATTTATAATTACGACTGACTCTAATGAATGTGTTTTTTAAAGTGTGGTATGAGTCAATAATCAATTAGCACTTGGTCTACTGTTGGGTGAATAATTTCATCTGTACATGTTAACAATTCTCAAAGATTGATGTGTATTTTATTGATCGCATAGTGTTGAAATGTTTGTATCACTACGGAATTCGAACAGCTCGGGATGATATTTATATTCTAAAGGAAATATTTGGATCTAAATGTGAAGTCCGATGTCTTGATTACATTATACAAATTCAAACAGTGTGAGGCTAATATTTACATTCGTAAAGAAATTTGTGGATATATTTATGAGAAGTCTGAAGTCCTCATGCACATTATACAGAAGTCATTGATGACCAGCACTGCTAGTGGACCAGATGGTTTAAGAATTATTGTTTTCTTAAGGCCATGAACTTCTTGTTAGTAGTATTTTTACTGTTCACTTGGTCAGCACAGACCAGAGGTAAGTTCTTCTAGTCCGATTAAACGATGATTTGATAACTTAACATTTACATGTTCAATAGTCCTGTTCTGTAATGACTTTTTTTTCTTAAATTAACCATTTTAAAGCTTTTATATTATGTTACATATATATATATATGTATATATATATATATATATATATATATATATATATATATATATATATATATATATATATATATATATATATATATAATTTAGTGGATTGGGTTCAGATCTATATCAAACTTAGCTAATGTTCCTTTCAAGTTTTTCTCTTTCACCATGAAAATAAAAGTAGTTTTGTGAAAATGAGTTTACCCGTTAAGCCGATACATTCATATAAAAAAATAAAACACTATGGAAACACTATGATTTGTTACAAGTTTCCTTAATAGAGATAAATTTAGCTATTAAAATGAAAGAAGCGCGAGATAAATGTTTATAAAGTACGTTAGTATGTCTAAATAAGGAACACATTTATGTAAAAATGCTTTTCAAACACAAATTTGAAGGTTAATTTTATTAATGAAATGAAAAGACTATATTTTGTAGTTTAATGAGTCAAAGTAAAAAAACTTTCTTTGCAAAGTGTAGTTCTTAAAATTAGATCTAGATCCTTTCGATTTTGTCTCATGTAATAAGGGTAGATCTAGATCCATGAAATACTAATACTTTCATAGAGTTGGGCAACTTTGTTTTTGAGGGTTTACAGCTAGTTTTAGGGCTACAATACATATGTTACTTTTCCAGTTAGTACTCAAGGAACGTTTATGCCAAGTTTTGAAAGAGACATAAACTCCAATAACCTTAAGTCTAGCATTTGAAAGCACGCTAGATCTGTTATGCAAACATCAATCATCTCTTGTCTATCGTTTGAGAACATGCTAAATCTGTTATATCATCTTAAGCCCTGCACCATTTATATATATATATATATATATATATATATATATATATATATATATATATTTCATTTTAGCCCAAAGGGTTGAATGGTAATTTAACTATTCTATTACACAATATTATTCCTCTTGAAGAGTTCACAACTTTGGGATTCACTAATTGTCTTCAATTAAAAAGAATAACTCTCTCTCTGCCGTTATACCCTGTCATGTGGTCCATTTAAAGGCGCGGTAGCGCTTGGTTTCCGAACCGTGGGGTCCTGGGTTCGAATTCTTGTGAAGACTGGGATTTTTAATTTCGGGATCCTTGGACGCCTCTGAGTCCACCTAGCTCTGATGGGTACCTGACATTAGTTGGGGAAAAGTAAAGGCGGATTGTCGTTGTGCTGGCCACATGACACCCTCGTTAACCGTAGGCCACAGAAACAGATGACTTTTACATCATCTGCCCAATAGACCACAAGGTCTGAAAGGGGAACTTTACTTTACTTACTTAATATTTATCCAAATGTCCATTGAATCACCCACTTTTTCTTTTCTTTGAAAGTAATTGCCAGCATCTTGCTAAACATGCCACTTTTATTTTTATCTTTCTGTTTTCCCATCTGTTCATTTAGGACAAAATTTTGAGCTTGTGCCCAACAGGTGTTTCCTGATTTCTCTTTATTCAAAATATGACGCAATAAAGGCACACGGAAACTTGATTGGATCGTGAGACCTTTCAAAGAGATGAAAAGTAATTCTCGTGCGGCTATTGCTATCCAACTTTACAGAGTTTCCATGGACTTTTGTTTAAACACTAAACCTGCTATAAAATAAGTCGTATCCTACGCGATACAGTTGAAACTATTTATTGTATTGCTGTATTTTCCTTTCCAGTTAATTAACAGACCATTTCTCGGCAACATCAAGTAGAATGTTTCTAGTCGAACTTGCCGATTTGTTCTAGGAAACGGCTTTGAAATGGAGATGTTATTGTGAAATAAGGAGATTACTAGAATATAGGAATGTCAAGACATG